>NC_051387.1:38193870-38198870 GCF_015228065.2 Penaeus monodon
AATTTTTTTCAATTGTTTTCTTCTAATCATTTTTAATCCCACCCGTTTCAAAAATCCCAAAGATGCTTGTATCCAGTTTCCTCAGTATTTCTCATCATCGTATCATCTGGCATGCACAGGCCATAACTTTCAACTATCTTTCCTTTTTCATGATTAACACGCCACATATGATAATCCAAACTCCATTTTGATGTCTTCTGAGAATATTCTTACTGTGTTATTATTATTATATTATTATTATTATTATTTTATTATTATTATCAATATTTTTACTGCTATATCATCAGTTTTATTTCCATTATTATTATTGTTATTTCTATCATCACTATTATTATTATTATTCCCTTTCATCATCATCATGATTATCATCTTTATCATTGTGCTTAATGCATATTTTTCTGTGTTCACGTGTGTGTTGTGTGTGGGTAACTAGGATATGTATGTGTGTGTGTATGAATATGTTTTTGTACTATTGGTACTCTTCTAATACCAATAAAGAGTCGAAGCCAAATAGGATATCATTGCTTCCACTAGTCTATATATAAATAATATATATATATAAAATATAATATAATAAAATAGAAGATAGATAAACATCCAATAATAGACATATATATATATATAAAATATATATATATATATATATATATATATAGATATATATATAATATAATATATATAATGTATATATATATCTAGTATAATATATATATATATATATATATATATATTAATATAGATATATATATATATATATATAATATATATATATATATATATAACTAGATATATATATATACTATATATATCTATATATAATTATAAAATTTATATATATATATATATATATATATATTGGGTTGGGTTGTGGTGTGGTTGGGGGTTGTGTGTTGTGTATGTGTGTATGGTAGTGTATTTATGTATAGTATAGTATAGTATATGTATCTTATATTATATATATATATAATAATATATTATAGATAGATATATATATATATATGATATATATGATATATATATAGGTATATGTATGTACTATATATATATAGATATATATTATGATATGTATATGTAGTATTATAGATATATATACATATACAGATATATACATATACATATAAATACATACATACCCTACACATACACATACACACACACACACACACACACACACACACACACACACACACACACACACACACACACATATATATATATATATATATATATATATATAATATATATATAGATATATGTAATATATATATATATATAAATATATATATATATATATATATATATATATATATATATATATATATATATGTTATATAATATATATATATATATAATATTATATATATATATAATATATATATATAGTATATATATATGTATGTATAATATAATATATATTATATATATATATATATATATATATATATATATATATATATATATATATATATATATATATATATATATATATATATAGACTAGTGGAAGCAATGATATCCTATTTGGCTTCGACTCTTTATTGGTATTATAAGAGTACCAATAGTACAGAACATATTCATACACACACACATACATATCCTAGTTACCCACACACAACACACACGTGAACACAGAAAAATATGCATTAAGCACAATGATAAAGATGATAATCATGATGATGATGAAGGTAATAATAATAATAATAGTGATGATAGAAATAACAATAATAATAATGGAAATAATACTGATGATATAGCAGTAAAAATATTGATAATAATAATAATAATAATAATAATAATAATAATAATAATAATAACACAGTAAGAATATTCTCAGAAGACATCAAAATGGAGTTTGGATTATCAATATGTGGCGTGTTAATCATGAAAAAAGGAAAGATAGTTGAAAGTTATGGCCTGTGCATGCCAGATGATACGATGATGAGAAATACTGAGGAAACTGGATACAAGCATCTTGGTATTTTTGAAGCGGATGGCATTAAACATGATTAGAAGAAAGAACAATTGACGAAAGAATAAATCAGAAGAGTAAGAAACATACTGAAATCGAAGCTAAATGGGGGAAACACAATTTCAGCCATCAATTCAAGAGCGGTTTCAATCGTCAGATATGGGGCGGGGATCATAAAGTGGACAAAGAATGAATTGGAAGAATTAGACAGAAAAACAAGAAAACTGATGACAATGTATGGTGCGCACCACCCCAAAGCAGATGTTGATAGGCTTTATTTGAAGAGATGTGATGGTGGGAGAGGCTTGATAGGAGCTGAAGATTGTGTGCAGGCAGAAGTAAATAGTCCTGACAAGTACCTTAGTGCATCAGAGGAAAAAATGTTGAAAGAAGTAAGCCTCAGTAGTACCCTAGAAAACAAAAAGTATGGGAGGAGCAAAGAGGATATACAGAAGAAACATCAAGAGGAATATGAGAGTAAAGCACTGCATGGGCAGTTCCAAAAAGTTATAGAAAAAGTAAAAGGCAGTAAATCATGGGAGTGGTTGAAAAGGGGCTATTTGAAGAAAGAAACAGAAAGTACAATTATAGCAGCACAAGATCAGGCTCTTTGTACAAGGAATATGAGAAAAACGGTGTATGGAGAGAATGTTGATTCAACTTGTAGGGTATGTGGTTCTGCAGATGAAACAGTGGCGCATATTGTGTCAGAATGTCAAAAAAAATAGCACAGAAAGAATATAAACAGGTGAGACATGATAATGTTGCAAAAGTAATCCACTGGAAGCTTTGTGAGAAATGGGGATTTGGGAAGTCTGATCAGTGGTACACACACAAGCCTGAGAATGTGCTGGAATCAGAAGACTGCAAGATTTTATGGGATTTCCCCATGCAGACCGACAAGAAACTAGAGCCCTAAAGACCTGATATCATTGTAATTGAGAAAAAGACCAAGAAATGCCTTCTCATCGACCCAGCATGCCCATTTGACACACGTATTGAAAAGAAAGAAGAAGAAAAGTGTAACAATTACTGCGACCTGAAATATGAAATTGCAAGAATATGGAGAATGAAAGATGTTGAAGTTATTCCAGTAGTAATAGGGGCATTAGGGACAGTGACAAAGCAGTTCGATAAATGGATACAGAAGCTGGATTTGGAAATTACAGTTGAAATGTTACAAAAACATTGTTTACTAGGAACAGCAAGAATAATTCGAAAAGTACTGGACATGAAGTGAAAAGTAAAAGAGAAAGAAGCTACAATACCTAAGACCACTGGTTGTGGTCCGCTACTATAGCTCATTCACCAAGATGCAAGACCAATCTTGAGAGTACCAGAAATAATAATAACAATAACAGTAATAATAATAATGACAACAATAATCATGATAATAACAATAATGATGCACACACATGAATGCATATATATATATATATATATATATATATATATATATATATATATATATATATATATATATATATATATGTGTGTGTGTGTGTGTGTGTGTGTATGTGTGTGTGTGTGTGTGTGTGTGTGTGTGTGTGTGTATGGAAAAACACTTTTCCGTGTTGATACTGTGGAAGAAAAACCCACAATACAAAAAGTAGGTTTATTGAAAATGAAACCACAGTTTCGAAATCCACCTGGAAGAGAAAAGAGAAAGACGGGGTATAAAAGAGAGAGAGGAGAGGCAACGCGGTAACATGGGGCAGGTGAGGACAGACGAACAGAGCAAAGGGAGGTCACATCAGGTCGGAGGATCGGGCGGACTATGCGCCGGGTGGCCGGCATACGGGAGAAGGCGGAGGATGTGGGAAGCAAGGAAACTATCAGCAGGAGAAAAGCTGTTGTTCAAGTTGAAATTAGGCAGCAGCTTTATTAAGGAGGATTCCACCAGTCTGCGGGCATGGACATCAGCGGAAGGAAAAACAATCCGAGCCGCTGATCGGTCCATCTGATGGCCAGTGTCCCATTGATGGCAAAAGAGGGCATTATTGTTGTGTCCCCTGGATACAGCGTATTTATGTTGAGACAGATGCTTGATGAGACTGGCGCCTGTTTCGCCGAAGTACTGCTTATCATAGGAGGCACAAGGAACCGCATAGGTGCCCACCTTCGAAGCAGGGCTGGTATGGACCAGGTTGCGACGGAAAGTGTTTACCTTGCTGCAGTTGAAAGGGTGAAGAGGGCGGCAGAGAGAGTAGATCTCCTCAGTGTATGGCAGGCTGAGGATGGGCAGGTGTGGAGTCTGTAAAGGAGGAGAGTCGTGGTAGAAGGTACACCGTGGACTAGGGTGTCCAAGAAAGGGAGCTTGTTCTCAACCTCACATTCCACCTTGAAACGGATGGAAGGAGAGAGTTCAGCTCCATCAGGAAATCCGAGAACAGGGCAGGATCATGAGGCCAGAGAGCAAAGACGTCGTCGACATACCTCAGCCAGACTGACGGTCGAAGGGAGATGGAAGGAAGAAGCTCAGACTCGATGAATTGCATGAACAGGTTAGCCAGGACTGGAGAGAGGGGAGAGCCCATGGCAACACCGAACGTCTGAGAGTAAAAGTGACCTTCAAAGGAAAAGGAATTAGACTCCACACACAGACGAATGAGCTAGAGGAAGGCATCGGTGGGCAATGGGAGACAGGGATCCTCTGCGGGGAGTTTCCTCTGAAGGAAAGCGAGGACGTCATCAAGCGGGACCTTGGTGAACAGGGAGTCAACATCCAAGCTCATCATGATCGCCGGTGATACTCCACGGACGCGGGAGATGAAGTCCTGAGAGTGACGAAGGTGTGCAGGAGAGAAGGTACCAAGAAGGGGAGTGAGAGACTTCGCCAGCCAGGTTGCAAGAGGGTGCGTCACAGATCCCCAGGAGGAGATGATGGGGCGCAGAGGCAGGGTCGGCTTATGGGATTTAGGAAGCCCATTGAAATAAGGGAGTCGAGGGTTGATGACAATGAACTTTTAGTAGAGATTCGCCTCCGGAAAACAGGCTGCTAACTCTTTCAGGCTACGTTGGAAGTTAGCAGC
>NC_051387.1:38201370-38203870 GCF_015228065.2 Penaeus monodon
ACGGACACATGCAGACTGCAATAAATCAGATTGTGCAATGGACAACATACCATGGGTTAAAACTTTCCCTAAGCAAGAACATGGCTATGCATTTCCGCAGATGATGAAAGTTCCATCCTTCCCTGTATTTAGGAGCAAACCCACTGCATTTTGTCCAAGAGGTGAACTACTTGTGAAAGGTGAAAACTACAAAAACATCCATCTTGGGGTGCAGACCTAACCGAGCAGTAAACTTGACTATGAGGCTTATTCATCTGCAACTCCGGATGTTGGACTCGGTTCATAATGAAGCTCTCAGAATCTGTATAGGGGCTATCAGGTCTTTGCCTGAGGAGTCCCTGTATGCTGAGAGTAGAGAACCACCTCTCATTAGACTGGGACTACATGAACCTGATTTACTACACAACACTACAAAGGATCCCAGGATCTCCTACAATCAGATTGGTTTTCAACCACCTTGAGGATAACCGATCCAATGGTAGGAAAATGAGTAATCTTGTGGAAGATCTTAAATCTCACTAAGGTTTTGGCTGTTGGAACTCCCCAATGTCCCCCTTGGACTAATCAAGTTGAGCTGGATTTGGTCGGAATTGGGAAAGGGGAGAGATCCGAAGCAGAAGTCAGAGACAGGTTTCTTCAACACACTTCTAAGTACCAAGGATCTGATGCTATGTAGATGGTTCGAAATCTGGAAGATTGCATTTAGCAGTCTTTCTCTAGCAGCCCCGATCTTCACTGCAGAGTTATGTACCATACTTGCAGCAGTCAAGTTAATTAGAGATTTTACAAACCATACTCTTGTAGTGCCTTGCAAGCAATCAAGAGCTTAAACTCATCACATCCAGTAGTGAGGGAGGCTCAAGATTGGCTTGCACTGATGTCAGCATGTAAAAAGATGACGGTGTTGAGTGCCAGCGCATGTTGGTATCAGTGGGAATGAGAGAGCTGATTGGAAGGCCAAGGCAGCTGCCGCTCAACCCCATGATGCTTGTTTTCTTCTCCCACTCATCGATTTGAAGCCCAGCATTAGGAGTTGTCTTCTCGATAAATGGAGGGAATAGAAACAAACTGCGAGAGATTAGAGATGACCTTGGCAGTTCGGTGACCAACATCCATCCCAACTGACAAGTAGAATTTGTATTAACAAGACTAAGAATCAGGCACACGAAAATGACTCATGGGCTGATGATGGATAAAAGTGAAGCACTTTGTGAGAGATGCCAAGGGTCATTAACGGTCGCAGATGTAGTGGAAAGATGTGCAACATTCTCAGACCAAAGACTTATATACAATGAAAAATGTATTGGGGGAGGATTGTCACATAGAAGGTCTTATCAGTTTCCTTAGGGAGAATAATATTTTCAATAAAATGCAATGACTTTATACATTTAGAGCATAATATTTATGCTTTGATTTTTCATATAATATTTGTTGTTATTTAAAATATATGTATTGATAGATCTTAGCATTTTAAATATTTTAACATTTCAATCTAACAAGGTATTCGGCGCTAATGACCTTAGCTGTTGACGTGGCAGATGATTTTAGATAATAAATCAGTCGAGTCCCGCTGGTGCGTTGTTCCCCTGGGCAAGGAGCTAATGGTGTGTATGAATAAAGAAAAAAAAAAGAAAACACAGCAATAACATCAATGCACAAAGATAATAGAGCGAGAAGCAATAAAAGAAAAACAAAGGAAAACGCAGGAAGAACATCAATACGCAAATAAAATAGACAAAGCGGTAAGCAAAAAAAAAAAAAGAAAAAAAAAATGCAGTGAAACATCAATGCACAAAGAAAAAAAGATAGAGAAAAAAAATGCAGTAAAACATCAATGCAGGAAGGGAATAGACAGAGCAAGAAAAAATAAATAGATAGATAAATAAAAATGCAATAATAATATCATTGCACAAAGTAAATAAAGAAATTGAAAACTAGATAATACAGTGAAAAAATACATTTCACACACATGCACATAGACATACACATACATAACCTCACACACATACATATCCACACACACGCGCGCGCGCGCGCGCTTTGCATGTACGCACGCATATTTACACACACTCATGCACATATCCACACACACATGCACATATCTACAACACACACATGCACATATTCACACATAAATGCGCATATGCACACACACACATACATATCATAATCACACACACACACATAAACACACACACATGCATTAATGCACAATGATAATGATTATATTTATGATGGAGGTAACAACAATAATAATGATAATCATAATGATGACAATAATACTGACAATTCTCATTATTGTAATAAGAGTAATGATAATAATATAATAATAATAATAATAATAATAATAATAATAATAATAATAATAATAATAATAATAATGATAATAATAATAAAAAAAAAACAATAATAACAATAGCAATAATAATAATAATGATGATGATGATGATGATGATGATGATGATGATGATGATGATGATGATGATGATGATGATGATGA
>NC_051387.1:38223479-38240979 GCF_015228065.2 Penaeus monodon
AAGAGAAAAAGAGGATGGGGAAGAGGAAATATGGGAACTTTGAGAGGAATAGGGCTGGATAGGTGGAAAGGGAGGGGGAGGGAGTGGAAAAAAGGGGAGTGGAAGGAGAGGAAGGGAAGGAGACAAGGGAGTTAAGGAGGAAGAGGAGAGAAGTGGGGTTCACAGAAGTGGGAGAAGAGAATTTAAGAAATATTTGGGGGAGAGAGAGGGCGACAGAGCGAGGGGGAAAGGAAAGGGGAGTCGAAAGGCTAAAGGTAGAAGGAGGATGAAAAAGGGAGACAGGAATGCCTCCTTTATCGTGTTAATCTTGCTATTATTATTATTACTATAATTACCATTAATGTTACTAAAAAGTTTATTATTGTCATCATTATCAATGTGTTTATCATTATTGCAATTGTTATAATAATAGCAATAATAATAAATATCATTATTATTGTTATTATCATTATTATTATTATTATCATCATTCTTTGTTATTATTGTCAACATTATTACTATTACTGTTATTATCATCATTATTATCATTCTTATTCTTATTTTTTAAGAGAAATCATGATAACTGTGATAATTGTAATAATTATACCTGATAATGGCAATGACAATGATTATAAATAATGATAAGTAATCCTATAATAAGAAAGGCACCAATAATAGCAAATTTAGCAACAACAACAATAACAATAATCCTAATAACTGCCGCGGGTCATAGACCCAGTAAACTTCAATATGTCTGGTTGAATTCGGGCTCAACTGAGACTATAGGTTCTTATCCAGGAAAAGACTCGTACTGAACAGATGTAAGGTTCCAGGCCTACGGCACGCTGTCACCACCCGATTAGTAGATTCGGGTAGTCGTATGTGTTGTATATAATGTATGAATTTTGTATAAAAGAAAGGGGTAGGGGACATACGAAATGTTGGACGTGTAAGTGTGTAAATATGAAAAGGGAGATAGCGTAGGCTGAGCATCCGCTTGCTGGAAGCGATAACCCAGCTATAGCAAAGGTTGTGTCTGTTCTCGAAGATTCATCTAGCCTTTCAGGGGTTGCGAGATACCAGAGTAACCAACGCAACAGTGTGCTGTTTAGTCCAAGAAAGTTGTGTCAAACAATAAAATTTTGGGAAATAGTACAATAAATTGTTTAAAGGACAGAGGCCAATTTAAACGGCATAGATAAAAAAAGAACAAAAAACAGATCATGAAGACTGCCTGAATACCCACAAGGTCAGGCAGGAATCAACGAAGACAGTACTTCGGTAAAGAAAAAAAAAGTATTATTTGATGGTGAGGGTAGTCATTCTCCCCGGATATATGGATCCTTAGGCTGAGAAAAAAGACGATTATGTGATAACTTAGCCAGTATTTCCCTGTAGGTGAATCGGTTCTATGAAAATTGGTGTCAATACTGGAAGTATGGATTCTCAAGCAATGAGAATCCATAATGATATTACTGGAGGTATGGATCCTCAAGCAGTGTTTTCCTTCTGAGCTCTCTAACACTTTGACATGTTCAGAGAGTACTGCTCTGGGACTTTTACAAAGAGAGTGCACCCTGCAGATAGTAATGCATCATGTCACAAGCCAAAGTCGAAAAGAGATCACATGTTTCATAAAAACATGAAGAAAATTCACTTAATTTTTGTGAGGAGGCACAACACAGCAAATGAAAATTACAATTGAGATTGATTGATTATCTAAAACTATCTGCCGCGTCAAGGTCATTAACGGCGAATACATTATTGGATTGAAACATTAAATATTCAAAACTTTAAAAAATTATCAATAAATGTCTTATAAATAAAAATAAATTACAATAAATATTCTATCAAAAATCAAAGTATAGATATTATGAACTTAATATATAACATTATTGCATGAATATTATACATAATTAATTTTATTGGAAATATTAGTCCCTTAGGATACTAATAAGACTTGTGTCACAATCCTCCCCCAATACAATTTTCAGTGTATATGGGGAGACAAATACATACGACTTCGGTCTGAGAATGTTGCACATCTTTTCACTACATGTGCGACCGTTAGTGGTTCTTGGTATTCCACACAGAGTGCTTCACTTTTAGCCATCATCACCCCATGAATCAGTTTTGTGTGCTCAATTCTTAGTCTTGTTAACACTTCTACTTGTCGGTTGCGATAGATGCTGATCACCAAAATGCCAAGGTCATCTCTAATATCTTGCAGTTTGTTTCTAGAGGTATGCCTCCATTGCGTCCTCCATTTATCACGAAGAGAACTTCTGATGCTGGGTTTTAGGTCAGTGTGTGGGAGAGGAAAACAAGCATCCCAAGACTGATCAGCAGCTGCCTTGGCCTTCCGATCAGCTCGCTCATTCCCACTGATACCAGCATGGTGTGGCACCCAAAACAGGTATCTTTTATGTGATGACATCAGTGCATGTCAATCTTAAACCTCCCTCACTACTGTATGTGATGAGTTTAAGCTCTTGATTATTTGCAGAGCACTATGAGAGTAGCAATATAGTACAACAGAATAGTTTGTAAGATCTCTAGTCATCTTGAGTGTAGCAAGGATGGATTGTAACTCTGAAGAAAGACTGCACTTGGAACGACCTTTACGATGTCATCAATA
Source organism: Penaeus monodon (assembly GCF_015228065.2). Taxonomy (NCBI): domain Eukaryota; kingdom Metazoa; phylum Arthropoda; class Malacostraca; order Decapoda; family Penaeidae; genus Penaeus; species Penaeus monodon. Next base: position 38,226,097 of record NC_051387.1, read on the forward strand.
GCAATGTCACACATAAGAACCTCCCTTGTGGGACCCCTTCCAGCTGATCTTCCAGGTTAGAAATAAACTTCCTATTAGCAAGGAAGCTTTGTATGAAGGTAGGTAATGCTTCTTTTCAATTAATGCCATGCAGCTTCATGAGTATGCCATACTCCCAAGTAGTATCATAAGCCTTTTTGATGTCAAACAAGATGCTAACATGTGACATTGCTGTGTGAAGGAATTCTATATAGCAGTCTCCATCTTCACAAGTGTATCTGTGGTCGATCTCAATTTTCTATACCCATAATGATATAGGGTCGGCACGTTTTCCTTTTCTGGTGACCATGTCAAACTGAAGTTTACCATTTTCTCCATTAGTTTGCAGATGCAGCTGGTAAGAGTGATTGGTCTGTAATTCCTGGGTATGTAAGCAGATATGAATGATTAAAGCTTCTTTCCATGTGGATGGCACTGTGCGCTCCCTATAGATCCTATTGAATAGGTCCAACACTAACTTTTGGGAGCTCCCAGATAAATGAGATATCATTTGATAAAGAATATCGTCATTTCCTGGGACAGTCTCATGGCTGAGTTGCAAGGTAGAGTCCATCTCCTTGCACAAAAATGACAAGTTGTATGGAAGTTCTGCTGCATTCCTAATGAAGAACGATATTGGCTGTCATTCCTGTTCGGCTCTCAAGAGATCTCAGCAATGGATTTAGCTAGCTCATTTGCAGGTGGTGATATGGATATGCTCTTTCCAGCAATCTTGTGCACCTTGTCCCATACCCATGCTAAGGGGTTCCCGGAGTCAATTGAGGAGATATACTGTCTCCTCAACATCTGTCTAGCCTCCTTTAGGACTCCCCTGGCCTTGGCTCGGGTTTTTTCATAGTGGATCAAAGTTATATCACTGGGGCTTCTTTTAGCTGCCTTAATGCAGCTTTTCCTACTCTTCCAGCTTGTTTGTATTCATCAGATCGCCACAGTACTGGAGGTCGATGATACTGTCCGCTACTTCTGGAAATGGTTGCAAGGTGAATTTGTGATGTGAAGTGATCAACAGCATCTTGAATCCACTGGAAATTATTCACAGATCTCTGCTTTCTTTGGACAACCTCAGGATTTCTTTGCCCGGGCAAAGGGCAGACCTGAGCCTTAGGTTCAGGGGCATTCTAACCAGCAGCAGAGGCTGTGGATGTGATGGCAGATGGAGCCTTCACTGTTGAGGCCTCTGGAGCCTTGCCTGACGGCTCCAGAGACCTTACTTTGGGAGGAGTGTCCTCAATAGAGCCTTCACTCCTTCTACGCTTCTGGTGGCACAACTTATCAGAGGCAGTTTCTGGATCTGAAGCTTCCTTTGAGAATTGAGGTCAACCTGTAGTGGCAGAATGCGTGGTGTAAGTATTGGAGGATAAGGCATGATGGGAAGGAGATTGGGCTAGAACTAATGCAAATAGCACACGGGCATGACACTTTAACTCTGGAAAACCAACTTTCAACTTGCTCCTTATTACCAACACTTCTTTTTCAAACTTGTACCTTATACACTGCGTTGTAGAAGCTTCTTTGCAGTCATAACAGCAGACTGGACCTGGACAATTGTCATCTCCTTGATGACCATTCTTACCACACACTCTTGGTAGTCTATTTTCCTTAAGATAGCAAGTGTTGGTTCCATGCCCATAACCCTGGCAAAGGAAGCACAACATGGTGCACCTGGAAGCCACTTTGTCTTATCCCTCGAGTACGGGCAGCCCTCAGGTCCTCCGGCTCACCAGGTCATTGGGACATCAAGACCCCCACCGCAGCAAGGTGGCTCCGTAAGGGGGTTCCAACTGAGAAGGACCGAAGTCAAGACCGAGATGATTTCCCTTTGCAAAACCTCAGGCCATGGTGCGAAACTTCGGAAATGAGAGTACCCGAAGACCAACCCGATAGTTTAACAATCCAGAGGAACAAAACAGCCGTGGAAAGAAGAAGAAGAAGAAAAAGAAATATGTGACGACCATCACTTACTTCAGGGATTATTATAACACTTTGGAAACGTCGCCGAAGAGAAAAAAAAAAAATAGAAAAAGAGAAATAAGGGAAATGATACTGAGGAAAACTAATAATACAGTTTTAACGAAAACTGCATTTCCGATTGTACAATTTACAATATTCGATTTTGAAAATAAATAAACTTTTATTATTTTTCTTGGCTACTTAAAACACCATCTAAGTAATTAGACGTATTTTCCAGTGACTGCTTTATGTGTCAGACTTCCCTTTCCCTTCTGACTCCCAAATCTTCTTTCGGTTCCCTCCTTTCTCTCACTCTAAGCCCTACATGTTCTCCCTACCCCCCCTTTCTGAGCTCCCTTTCCCTTTTCCATTCCCTTCTCTGCATTAGGCTCCCTCCATTTCTTCTCTGTTCCTCTTTCTCTGTGATAATGATTAGAGTTAAAATATTCTCATAGATTCGTAATGTGTGTGTGTGTGTGTGTGTGTGTGTGTGTGTGTGTGTGTGTGTGTGTGTGTGTGTGTGTGTGTGTGTGTGTGTGATGTGTGTGTTGGTGTGTGTGTGTGGGTTTTGTGTGTGTTGTGTTGTTGTGTGTTGTTGTTGTGTGTGTGTTGTGTGTGTGTTGTGCTGTGAATATGTGCATAGTGATTGGTTTCAGAATAGACATCTAAAAGTTAAGTGAAAACTTTTAAGTCCGCAATCGCATGGAATATAATTTCAGGCGTAAACTGTTTGCGTGAAGATCGGACAGAAAAGCAGAATCAGAATACGATAGTCATCGTTATTTTTATTATTGATGCTGTTATTATCATGATTGTTGATAATATCATTATCTTGATTATTACTATTATTCTTATAACCGCTATCAGTATCATTACAGATACCATTATTATCATTATTGTTATTCTAATTGTTCTTGCTATTATCATTATCATCAACAGTATTATCACCATCGTGATTATCATTATTATTGTTTGTTGTTAATGCTAGTTATTACTATCACCATCATTGTTTTTTTTTGTGATTATTGTTGTTGTTTTCGTTGTTATAATTATTATTATTATCATTTTGTCTTATCACCATCATCATTACTATAGTTTTCCTTATTGATATCATTGTCACGGTTATTACTATCAATATATCATTATTATCAACTTTACTACTACTGTTGCTACAAGTCCTACTTCCACTACTACTACTACTACTATACTACTACTACTACTACCTACTACTACTGCTACTACTACTACTACTACTACTACCACCACCACTACTACCACTACTGTTGCATGTATATCATACTATCCCTTTTCATCATAATTTTCATTATTAATATCATGAGCGATAATGATAGTGACGGCAGAAGGCTTAAAGGCAATACATCAAAAGAAAAAAAAATGTGATAAAAGTAAATGCTAAAACTAACTTCCTAAAAAAATGCATGTAGTAGTTGGAAAACCGGTTGTTATAGATGAAAGTATTTTTAATTAAAATAAAAGTACACACAACACACACACACACACACATACATACATACACACACACACACACACACACACACACACACACACACACACACACACACACACACACACACACACACACACACACACACACATATATATATATATATATATATATATATATATATAAATATATATATATATATATATTATATATATATATATATATATATATTATATATATATATATATATATATATATGTGTGTGTTGTGTGTGTGAGTGTGTGTGTGTGTGTGTGTGTGTGTGTGTGTGTGTGTGTGTGTGTGTGTGTGTGTGTGTGTGTGTGTGTGTGTGTGTGGTGCGTGCGTGCGTGCCTTTCAGATGGATATGTACCCTGAAAACCGAATCCCGAATGTTATCTCGTGGCCAAACCCCTGAAATAATTGTTAAAATACATTTAGTTATAATGAAGCCAACAACATTTATTATCATTACTGTTCTGGTTATGCCCTTTTTTAATATGAACGTGGTTTATGGTACTAGAAACGGGTTTGTGAACGGTACGTGCTAGTGCAAAAATAGCATTGATATACTGAAAAAGAACTGAAATTATTATATGGACAATCAAACAATAACACCAAGGAGTAACACACAGAAAACATTATAATATATAATAATAATATATATGATATAATAGTTTTAATAATAATATAGTTTTAAATGCTAGAAATCGGCATTTAGTAATAAATCTAAAGCAAAATATTGAAATTTTAATATGGGGTATATAATGATAATTATATATATTATAATATATATATATATAAATATATAAAATAATATAATATATACAATAATAGATAATATGATAAATAATAATAATATATAATATATATATATGTGTGTTTTGTGAGTGTAATTGATGTGTGAGTGTGTCTGTGTGTGTATGTTAATGTTCTATTGTGTCATTAATATCTGTGTGTTTGTCATGTGCTGAGATTATTCATACTATTATATTATATGAAAATATAATACCAATGTTATCTGTCCAATAAATAATTGTTTAAAATAATACATTTATTATAATTAATCAACAACATTTTTTATCATTATATATTTTTTATCCTTTTTATATATATGTTTATGGTACTAGACACTGGTTTTGTGTACGGACATGTGCATTTTTACTGTTTTTTTTTTTTTTACAATGAACTTTTTTAACAGTTCCAAATAACTTTAAGGAAGGCAACATTATTATTCATGTAATAACGATATTTGAATTATGATACTTTTTTTATTTTTTTTTATTTATAACAATGATAGTTAACAGTATACGGCGTAGTCGTAATTCGTCAATCATTTAATGTATTAAATATATGTGGTAGTGTATGATAGTGGTTTTTTAATAATTATATTTTGTGTGTACAACATGATACTAAAAATAATATAATATATATAACATAATGATAATAATATGATAATAAAATTAATAATAATAATAATATATAATAATATATATTTTTCTGAAAAATTATATTACATACATTTCTAACATGTATATCAGTATTTAATAATTATATTGTATACTCATTAAATTCTGTATTCAATATATATAGAATATATACATACATATATATATATATATATATATATATATATATATATATATTATATTATATATATAATACATATATATATATATATATATATATATAATATATATATATATATATATATATATATATATATATATATATGACTCTCTGTGTATATTGTAGTTTACGGACATGTGCAGTCCCCGGGGAGCCCCAACTACCAAGATTGGTGCCTTAAGGGCCAGGATCCCTCCCCATGAAGGTCAGTGGGAATCTGTAGGGTAAGCCCATCCCCTTCTGTCAAATCCCCTACTACTACTACTATTGATGCTACGGGGAATATGATATTGTGGGATGTCACAGCAGGAAATCTCTTAATGGCCCAGGATAAGTGGAGCTTATTTAAATTAGATAAGTAGATAAAATCAACGGGTAAATTCAAGGCAGAAAAGGCAAAGATAAACTAGCATAAGAACAATACAAGATGCAGGAGGAAAGGAAAATGAAAGGAAAATATGTAGTAGAAGACATAAGAAAGGAAGTCAAGTAGAAGAACCACGAGGCTGTATATGATGGGTGGTTTATGTATCTTGCATGGTCCAGCTATTATTTTAGTTAATACTGTAACTCAGGCTCAATACTTAACTCTTCCTGTCCTTTGAGGTTTCTTAGCTGGAGCTGTCGGCCAAGTAATATCAGTCCTTTATATTAATTCTAAAAATGCCATAGGATGGAGGAAAGAAACTCCTCGTGCTGTAGTAGAAGAACGAATGTATTTTCCAGACAGTACAAAGGCCGCTAAAGGCCGTGACGTGTATTTAAACTTTATAAGATGACAATAAAACTTTAATACAAACACTAGAATAAAACCGAAATATATGGTATTAAGAGAGTGGAAATAATAGATAAAATACATAAGATAGGTAATATAGATAAAAACATACCATATTAACACACCAGACAATCAGCAAGCGCAACAGCACACACACCCACACAAGCCCACGTAGACACGTGACATATGTATGCAGACAAGTATATGCCAACCATTTCAACTGTACATATATATACAGCTTATACATAAACACCCACATATACATAGCGCACGGACCGCTTGCGTCCTAGGGAACTCAGTCAATTCGACACTCGCTCACTCAATCACGCACACACATACACGCACACACCAACATACTTAAATACAGCTACACACAAATGTACACGTACTCGTACATATACTCTCTTGCAACAATAACACACCGTGCCCGCAATGGACGATACCACCAAACAACTCGGAGCGGCTCTTTAAAGGGGGGGGGGCCTGAAAACAGTGGTCCACTAAAATATATAATCCCAAAGATAATATGCTATATATATATATATATTATATATATAATATTTTTTAAATATATAAATATTTTATTATTTATATAATTAATATTATAAAATTATATATATATAAAAATTTATATATATATATTATTATTATATATTGGGATAACTGTATATCTGATAAACATTTTTTTAGTTTTTGTATTAATAACAGATTATATGATATTGTATAAATACCAAATATACAATACAAAAATTTATATATATAATATTATAATATATTTATATATATAATTTATTATATTATTTTTTATATAATACATATTATAAAATATATTATATATATATTATAAATATTATTTATAATATATATATTTAATTATATATTATAATTATAAATCTGTGGTAAATAAGACCCTTTTAAAAATTATGATTTTATGGATTAAAATATGATTGATTTATATATATTTAAACCTATATATTATTATATATTATATATTTATTATAATTTTTTATATATAATTTTGAGGGGAGAGAAGAGAGAGGAGAGAGAAGAGAGAGCAGAGGATAGATGAAGTTTCATGTTTGATTATGTAGTATATACAAATATAGAAATATGATGATATTATATATTTTAAATATTAAATAAAATTATATATATAAATATTTTTAATATTATATATACTAATACATATTATAACATTTATAATAATATATAATTTATAAATATTAATATATATATAATTTTATATTTTTTATATTAATTATTACAATTAAAATATATAAAAAAAAAGGGGGGGGGGAATCCCGGATATTTTCCCCCCCATTAATCTAAACCCCCCACCCCTTTTCCCCCCTCCCCCATCCAAGCAGGGGGAAACCCCCCCGGGCTAAAAACCCGGGGGGGCCCACAGGGGCTGGGCCCCATATACCCGGGGTTGGCGATCCGGCAAAACAGGCCCACCCCAATCTCCAAAAGTCGCCGGGGGCAAGTTTGGCCCTCCCGGGTCCCCAACCTGAAGGGTTTTTTCAAAGGACAAAAGAGTCCAAGAAACAAGAGCGCCCATTTTTTTCAAAAGGTGGAGTGTCAGCCTTAAAAGGAACGCTTTTTCCTTTCTGCAATTACCCCTTCCCCCCCCCAAAAAACAAAAAAAAACCCCGCCCAAAAAAAAAAAAAAAAAAAAAAAAAAAAAAACCAAATTTTTTTGGGTCTGACAGCCAAGAGAATGGACTATGCTACCAAGGTATTTAAACTCTCTGAAACTCAACATCCCCCCCAAACTGGTGACTGAACGGGGTTCCCTAAAAAGGCCCCTAAAGTCCCCGAAACTTGGGCTTGGTCCGGAGACCCCTAGCCTAAAGGGGTTTACCCCATTTCCAATGCTCAAGAGTGCCACCAGTGACTCCAGGGTCAGGTACCAACCATCGGAAGTCATGATTGAGACCTTTATATTTCCAGTTTGCTCCCCATTAAATTTGTCTAGTAGTTGCCCTTATCCATCCTAAGGTTCAAAGTATTGGTGCAAAAGGAAACCCCTTTTCCTAAACCCATGAATTAACAGGGGGGAAGTTTTACAGACCCCCCTCATCTTTTCGCCTCCATACCGTTAAAACTTCCCCATTACCCCAAAAAATTTGTTTGGTTCCCCTAGTCTCAGGATCCCATAAGATTCCAAAAGCCTGATCGAAAGCCTTTTGAGGTCGCAAGGTTAAGCAACCCCGACCAAAAAAATGGGGTTCCCAATTACTCAAAACGCTAGTATATGGTTATTGTGGGGCTTGCCCGGGGTAAAAACAGTGCTTCAGTCTCTGATGACAAAGGTGTTGCAGATCCTTTAGAAAAAGTGTGGCGAGAACCTTCCTGGTATCTGACATGTAATGCCCCTGGGATTGCTACATCCCAAAATCCCCTTTCCCTTCCAGAGAGAGATACTACCCTCCAGGTCGGGGGAAAGTAACCCCGGGTGCCAGAGGCAATCGGACTGTATGCAGCCCCCAACCCTAGGTTTCCCCCCCCACCTTTAGCATTTGCGGGATAAACACAAAGCCCGGGAGCTTTTCCCCCACTTCAGCTTGGAAATCGCCATCCTAACCCTTTTTTAGGTAGGAGGGTTTCCCCGTGATGGGGGGGTCCGGGAAAGGCACTTGACATCGCTTGCATCCAAGCTAAAATTTGTAGGGTTACCCGGTACAACTGCCAAAAAAGTCAGCCCCAAAGTTCACGAACCCCCCATATCCGTCCATCCCTGATTGGACTGCAGTCATCTGTGAGGAAGGGTTTGAGTTTTAGCTTTCTCTGGGTTGGTAGGCAGGGTGAAAGTCGTTACCAGAAAATGCCTTCGACCTCCTCAGCAAAACCCTTTTGTTCCCTTTTCCCTTCTCAGCGTGTCCAAACCCACGCACCATGGAGCAATGCAAATTTATTACCTTTCGCTGGCCCTTTTGATACACTTCAAAAGGCCTTAAAGTCTCCGGGGATGGAATTCTGCCTTCCTCGGTGTACGCCAATTACTCCCAGAACTTCGGTGTTACCACTTGAAAACCCCCGAAGGCTGGGTCGTCAGGTTGTTAGTTTGGAATCGTCAGGACTGCAATGGGGAAAAACCCCGGGCACCTCCCCCTCCCTTATCTGTCCCCCGGAACCCTTTGTGTGGCCCTGGAGGCGGGGAGTTTTGAATGGGCCGCGGGTAAACCCCAAACCGCCCAGGTGGGGGCCCCAGAAAACGATTCGGTAAACCCTGCAGTTCTGAGGATCCTCCTTTCGTGCTAACAAGAAAGAGGTCGATTCCTTGGCCGCTGTACCCATTTCCATGAGCCTGGAGGACGGTACCCGGACCCGAGTCCCCATTTTCCAAGAAGGAGGCAATTCTCGCTGCTGTGATCATCCCGAGCTGGGGGGGCCCACAGACTCCATAGCCGCTCGGGCACTCCAGATATCGCATTTGGACACCCCAAAAAATGCGATATCTCGTCGGGCAAATTTTTACCACAAAAAATTTCAAGTTTAGTGTGAAAAGCCTCTTTCCATCAATTTTAGTACATCTTAAATTATTTCAAAGAACATAAAACCAAAAACATGCTTTAGTCCAAATGCCATAAAATTTTCATAAAATGGTTCCCTCACTACCCAGGCTGAAGTGGGTGGAGATGGCTATGGCTGCACCTTTTAGGGGTACCATCTTGTGGCCCAAAGTAGTAGGGGTACCCCCCCCAACCGATCGTTCCTCCCAGGGCTTTCCCTTGAAAGGGGCGCCACCAAAACCCAGTCGGGTTAAAATTTCCCGCGATTGCAAGTAACTGCTCATCCTGCGAAGGCCGGAGTTCCAAAACGCCATGGGGAAAACACGCCTGAGGTTAAAACCTCGGGTGGTCATTGGTGCCCCCCGCCGACGCTGCCCCAAAAAAAAGGGGGGGGGGGTGTGGGACGCCCCTCCGCCCGTGGGGTTCCAGGGGGTTTCCCTCAGCTTCTGAGGGGGTTTCTGCCCCCAGGGTCAGGCGGGGTGAGTAACTCTGTTTCCAATCTGCTCCCCGATATTGCCCTCCCCGCGGGACCCCGCCCCCTTGCTTGCTGTCCCCCCCGCATATAAAATTTTTTCAGACATTCCGGGGGTCTTTCTGGGGGGGGGGGGGGGTGGTAAGCCCCCCGTCTCCCGACCGCCCCTTACCCAAAGACTGGGGCAGGAGTTGGGACGGGGACAGGGGGTGTCCCACCCCGGGAGTCTACTCCATACCCCTGGGCCCCCGAGACCCCCCCCCCTTTTGCCGGGACTGCAAAATGCCCAGTTATCCCTGGGTAGCCCCAGGGGGCACTGCGAAACCTTAATGATGGAGAGGCGTGCCCGGCAGAGGAGACTTTGAAAAGCTGCTCCCTTTTTCGCAGGGGGAAACCCTGGTGGAAGCTGCAACAGAAGCATTAAACATTAACTATTCTAGTACCACACCATCGTTTACCTTGCGCGTGAAAACGCCCCCCCCAAAATTCATTGTACAGATTTATATATACAATTAATAATTTATATATAATATTTTATATATATATTATATATTTTATACATATATTTAATTTATATATATATTATTTTATATATATATATATATATTTATATAGTATATATATATAATATATATAATATATATATATATAAATATATAAAAAAATAAAAAAAAAAAATAAAAGATATATTATATATAAAAATATATAATATATATATATATATAATTAAAATTTTTATATATTAAAATTTTTATATTAATTTAAAATTTTTTTTGTTTTTTTAAAATTTATATTTTTATTTTTTGGTTTTTTAATTTAATTTTTTAACATTTTTGTTTTCAAAATTTTTAATTATTTAAATTTTTTTTTTTTTTTAAAATTAACAAATTTTTAAAGAAATAAATTTTTAAAAATTGTCAAAAATTTTTAACTTTTAATTTAAAATTGTTAAGTTTTAAAATTTTAAAATTTTAAATTAAATTTTAAAAATTAATAAATTAAAAAAACTTAAAATTTAATATAATTAAAAAAATTTTTAAAAAAGTTGTTTTTTCATTTAATTAATTTTTTAAAAAATTTACCATGTTAATAAAAATTAATATATTTAAAATATAAACATTTAATTTAACAAAATTTTAAAATATATATATTATAATTAAATTATTATCTTAAAAATTTTTATATATAAATATATTATTGTATATAATATATATAAATAATATATTATAAAAAAAAATAATATATTAAAATATATAAAAATAAAAAAAAATTTAAAATATTTATTTATTATATTTTAATATATATAAAATATTTTTATATTTTTTTAAAAATATATATAAATATTTTAAAAATTTTTATTATTTATATATTATTTATAATTATTTAAAAATTTTATAAAATTTTATAATATATTTTATATATATTTTTTTTTATTTTAATAAATATTATATTTTATTATTATAATATATAGTTTTATTATTAATTTATATATATTTATATATTTTAATTTTTTTTTTTTTTTTTTTTTTTTTTTTGTTTTTTTTATTATAAAAAAATTTTATTCTTTATAAAAAATATTCTTGTTTTTTTTTGTTAATATAATATTTTATATAATATTTTAATATATATTTTTTTAAAAAATTTTTAATTATTATTTAAAATTATATTTTATATATACTATTTCTTTATATATATTATATTTTATATTAAAATATTTTTTAAAACAAAATATATACTTTTATATTATATCTATTAATATATAATTTTTAATTTATTTTAAAACATATATTAATCTCTTTTTTTAATTTTTTATAATTTTTAATATAAAATTTCCATAAATATTAAAAAAATTTTTATTTTATAAATTTTATATATTATTAAATCATTATATATTTATATATATTAAAATATATTATATTAATTATAATTTATATTTTATATTATTTTATACCTTATTATTTTAAAATTTTATATTTTTTATTATAAAATTGTTATATAAATATATTTTAATATTTATAAACATTATTTTTATATATATTTTTTTGTTTATATATATTTTTAAATTAAAAATTATTCTATCTATATATTATAATATATCTTAAAAAAATATATATTTTTTTATTAAAAAAAATATAATATATATTTTATTATTTTGTAATATCATATTTTTTATTTATATATAAAAATTATATAATAAAATTTATATATATATATTATAATAAGTTTTATATATAAATATATATATATATTTTAATATATTATATATATTTTATATATATTTTTTTTTATATAATATTTTATATTTTTTTAATATATATATATATTTGTTTTATACTAAATATATTTTATCATTTTTATTTTATAATATATAATATATATTTATAATTATTAAAATATATATATATAATATATAATTTAATAATTTAAAATTTCAATACTATTTATAATTTTATTATGATTTTTAATATATATTTTTAAAAAATATATATTATATATCTATTTTTTATTTATATATCTATATTATACTTAATAAATATTTTAAAATTTAATTTTTATCTAATATTAAAAATATATATTAAATATATTTATTCTTATATATATATATTATTTTTTTTTTTATTTATATTAATTATATATTTTTTTTATAATATAGATTAATATATATTCTTTATATTTTTATTTTTTTTTTTTTTATTTTTTTTTTATTTATATTTTTTTAAAAAAAAAAATTTTATATTTTTTTATTATATATAAAAAATTTTTATATTTTTTAATTATAAAATTTAAAATTATTATTAATTATATTGTTATTATATAAAATTATTTTAAAATTATTTTTAAAATAACATTTTTAAATCAAAAACTTTTTTTATTTTAAAATATATTATTTTTTAAATTAATTATATTGTATATCAATATTTATTATTATTATATTTTTTTTTTAAAAAATTACTATTAATATTAATAAATATTAATATTATTATTAAAATTAATTATTATTTTTTATTTTTTTTTTATATTTTAAAATTTTTCTTTTTATATTTTTAATATTATTTTTTAAACATTAAAAAATTTTTCTATATATTATATTTATATTAAAATTTTAATTTTATATAATAATTATATAAAAATATATATAATATAATTATTTTTTTTTTAAATTTATTTTCTGTTATTATTATTTTTTTTTTTTTTATTTATTTTTAATATAAAATATATATATATTTTATCATATTTTTTATTTTTTATTTAACTATATATTATTATATAAAATATTTTATTATATAATTATTAAAATATATATAAATTATATTTAATATATTTTTTTATCCTATTTTTTAATATTTAAATATTCCCTTTTATATTTAATTTATATTATTATTTTTATATATATTTTTAAATTTAAAATTTTTTTATTTATTATATATTTAAAAACATATATTATCTATATATTTTATAAAATTTTTATTTTTATATATTTAAATTTATTTTATATCTTTATTAATATATATTATTTATTATAAAATTTACATAATTTATATTATATATATTTATTTTATAGTTTTATATATTTATTTAAATATTTATTTTATCTTATACCCCCCCCTTTAATATATTTTATTTTTTTATTTTATTTTTTCTTATTATATATTTTTTTCATTATATATATTATATTTTTTTTTAAATTATATATTTTCCTTTTTATTTATTATTAATATATTATATATATATTCTCTAATATATATCTATATCTATATACTATATATATCTCTATATCATCTATATATATTATATATATATACTCTATATATATATATATATATATATATTATATATATATATAATCATTTAACGGTAGGTTCATGTCTGAGCCGCCGTGGTCACAGCATGATACTCAATTGCAGTTTTCACGTTGTGATGCTCTTGGAGTGAGTACGTGGTAGGGTCCCCAGTTCCTTTCCACGGAGAGTGCCGGTGTTACCTTTTTAGGTAATCATTCTCTCTTATTTTATCCGGGCTTGGGACCAGCACTGACTTGAGCTGGCTTGGCCACCCAGTGGCTAGGCAGGCAATCGAGGTTAAGTTCCTTGCCCAAGGGAAACAACGCGGCGGTCGGTGACTCGAACCCTCGAACTCAGATTGCCGTCGTGACAGTCTTGAGTCCGACGCTCTAACCATTCGGCCACCGCGGCCCCATATATATATATAACATATAATATATATAATATATATATATATATATATATATATATATATATATATATATATATATGTGTGTGTGTGTGTGTGTGTGTGTGTGTGTGTGTGTGTGTCTGGGTGGGTACTATATGCGAAGTAATGGTAGGGAAGCCTAGGTAGTGTTAGGTGCTTCCCTGCCTTCTCACTTTCAACTGCCACCGCTGACCAGCCTAGTGCGAAAAAGAGTACCATTCTGCATAAACCTCCCCTACCAGTTCGTAGCCTCTTCATCATCGAGACTTCTGCAGTGCCTCCTCGTGGCCGCCCATGGAATCTGGGCACCTTGCTATACAGCAGGAGGCCTTAGAGGTATGGAGTCATGGCCCACCAGCATGCGGACATGTCCAGGCTCCATACCAACTTCAGCTCCTAGATATAACTGACCGGCAGTGAAGTATATAATTGGGCATAGGTCCTGTTGGGGGTGCAACTGCCTGGGCGCAGGATGGGAACGGGAGTTACTTGTCCTGCCTGTACCCTGGTAGCTGCCAACACAGTGTGAGGCTTGTATGGCAAAGCCTAAGGGAACCCCACAGGTGGATGTTGGGCCCCACAGCCTGCCACCCCCCCTTTATTTGGGGCAGTGGCGGGGGTGGCAGAGGTGGCGACCACACGGAACACCTGTCCAAGACTTAACATACGGAAGGCTATCTGAGTAGGACATTGTCCTGCTCATTGTGACAGGATAATCATTTACCCCTGCTAACTGAAGTGGTTAGCAGTTGTGGTGGCTGCCCTCTCAGAGGTGAGAAGACCAGTCAGTGGCATGATCAATATGGGT
>NC_051387.1:38245979-38248479 GCF_015228065.2 Penaeus monodon
GGAAGGGGCTGAGCTGCAACCAATTCATTTTGCCACGGGAGATGACTTGATTACAATAAAGATCTTACAATGGATGAGCTTGTCCGAGCCCTAAAAGCCTGTAGGGGAAACATCCCAGGCCCCGATGAGATTCGAATGGATGATGAGCATCTTAATCATGATGACATGATTAATTTTGCTAGAAGTGTACAATAAAATTTTGGGAAAGCCACACTTTTCCAAACCCCAGACACTTTGCCCACATCATTCCCATATTGAAAGGAGGGGGTAATCCCAAACTTGCCATCTCCTACCGCCCAATTGCGTTTGACAAGTTGCTTATGCAAGGCCCAGGGAAACAAATTGTTAACATAGGCTATTGCAAATTTTAAATTCCGTAATTTACTAGTTGACGAGCAGTGCGGCTTCCGCAAGGGACGCCAAAAACTCGATCACTAGTAAAGCTGGACAGTCATATTCAAAAGGCCATTGCCAAAAAGATTTTTTGATTTCAGTATTTTTAGATATAGAAAAAGTCTACGCATGACATGGCGATATGGCCTACTCAGAAAACTCTATGCTACTGGATTACGTGGGAAACTTTCCTTGTTTTTATTCAAAAATTTCATTTTTGACAGAACTTTTGCTGTCAAATTATTTTTCCGTCAATGTCACTTTTTCGGACATTTTTGTCCAGGGAAACGGGGTTTTCCCCAGGAAGTGTTTTGTCACAAACTTTTTTCTATGTATGATCAATGACATCTTACCAGCTTCCTCCTCGGAATCTTAAATACTCATGTACGCTGATGATTGTGCATTATGCATTCCAGCAACAATGCAGAATTCTCAGTAAATCGCATCCAAATGGCACTGGATATGATTCATAAATGGGGCCCTCCGTGGGGGGTTTTAAGTTTTCCATTCGAAAGAGCATTGGGGGGATTTTTCACGTAGGGAAAAAACCAAAAATCAGCTAACTCCATACAACCACCCAATACCTATTCAAATTCTGCAAAGTTTCTTGGGCTACTTTTTGATAGTAGACTCAACTGGAAAGACCACATTGGTCAGTTAAAAAAAATAAATGTCAAAAAGCACTAATTTTATTAAAGTGCATTTCTAGTAACAAATGGAGAGCTGATTTGACATCTTTGCTAATTTGGGATAAAAAAAACCCTGATTAGGTCTAAAGTAGATTATGGGTCAATCGTGTATGGTTTGGCATCGAGAACAAGTTTGAAAGGTTTGGATGTGTGCAGTATGCCTGTTTTGTGTGTGTCTTGGAGCCCTGAAGTGCACTCGGATCGAGCGTCTTGAGGTGGGGTCAGGAGTACCTCCCCTCCGACTCAGACGCGGCTAGTTAGCCTTTAGCTATGCCGCAAAGGTGGCTCGAGACCCGAGCCCCCTAATGGGAATAGTGCATTAGGCCCTTTGCCACGAGACTCGACGACCTCGTCGAGAAAGTCGGTATAGATCTCTTTTTACCATCGATACCCTGGTTTTAGTCAAACATAGCGCCATGGAAACTCCCCCAATTTTTCTATCATGGAAGCCTGGCTTCCATCAGCCAAGGGCCCTGGCGCCGGAGGTGGGGGTACGCCAGAGGTTCAGAGAGATCCTTGTTAAACATCTCCCT
Source organism: Penaeus monodon (assembly GCF_015228065.2). NCBI lineage: Eukaryota > Metazoa > Arthropoda > Malacostraca > Decapoda > Penaeidae > Penaeus > Penaeus monodon. Next base: position 38,247,595 of record NC_051387.1, read on the forward strand.
TTTTTTTCATATATATACCGACGGCTCCAAAAACAGATGAGTGTGTGGGTGCGGGTGTATAGTCGACTGAATGTGAACTAAAGTTTCAGACTGCCGAATCATACATCGATCTTTCTTTCTGAACTTTTTGCCCTTGATAAAGCCATTGATTTGCACTATCGACGACCCCATAGAATAGTAAATTTTTCAGATTCATTAAGTCATTAAAGCCATTAAATCGTTAGAAACCACCAAAATGAACTACTGGGTAATATCATTTGTAAACTACATGGTGCCAGTAAATCAATCAAGCTAATATGGGTACCAGGCCACTCTGGTATCCATGGCAATGAGCAGGCTGGCAAATTAGCCGGTCGACTGGTGATCTGGACCTTAGCATAGTCCGTACAGATCTCAGGGTTTTTTTGTGTCTCTTATAAAAGCAAAAATACATCTCCTGTGACAAAGTGAGTGTACCAGCCTCCAACTCACAAACAAAATAAATCCTGAAATAGAGCCGTGGGGGACAGCCCACAGAAAAGAAAGAAGGGAGGAGGTGGTGTTGGCCCGCCTTAGGGTCAACGCCACAAGATATACCCACCTCACTCCCTACATAGAAAAGAATTTTCCTCCACGGTGCCCCCAATGTAACACCAGCATCACCATCCCCACCACCTATTAATCCATGTAAACCCTTATACAAACAATAGAGAACAACTTAAAAAACTACTTCAGAATAAAAAATATAGAATTTACAATAACAAATATTCTATCAGATGATGAAAGAAGCTTCAATAAAGTAATCACTTTTCTAAGGGAGACAAAACTTTATGACCTTATCTAGATTGACAGAATAAATAGGATCCATTGGCTTAATAACTTTGGCCACATGCCGCTGGTTGATAG
>NC_051387.1:38253479-38260979 GCF_015228065.2 Penaeus monodon
ATATATATATACTATACCATATATATAACATATATTCATACCTATATATATATATATATTTATATTTTATATTTATATAATATATAAAATATATATATATATATATATATATATATATGCATGCATATATATACATATATACATAATCATACATAAATACATTCACATATAGTCATACATAGATACATACATATTTGCATACTTTCATATATATATATATATATATATATATATATATATATATTATATATATATATATATATGTGTGTGTGTGTGTGTGTGTGTGTGGGGTGTGTATCTACATACACAAAACAAAAAGACACATACACACATATACATACATACATACCTACATAGTTTATATATATATATGTATATATATATATATAATTATAATTATAATTTTATAGGATATATATATATATATATAATATTTTTGTTTGATATGTGTGTGTCTGGGGTTGTGTATGTAATATTTTACAAAATACAACACACCACACACACACACACACACACAACACACACACACACAACACACACACAAACAAAAAATATAAATATATAAATATATATATATATATATATATATTATATATTTTTTTTTGGTGTGTGTGTGTGGTGGGTGTTGTGTGTGGGTGGGGGGTTGGGTTTGAGGTGTTGGGCTGTGTGTTTAATATATATTATAAAAATATATATATATATAATATATAATATATATAAATATGTGTGTGTGTGTTGTGTGTGGTGTGTTGTGTGGGTGTGTGTGTGTGTTGGTGGGGGTGTGTTTTGGGTATGTGTAATACACATACACACAACACAGACACACACACACATATATATTTTAACAAATATATATATATATATTATATTATATATTTATTTAATATATATATATATGTTATAGATGATCTGATATAGTAATAAATAAAAAATTATAAAATTATATAATATATATATATATATAATAATATATCTTTTTTTTTTTATGAAACATCATAATACATATATATATTAATTTTATATATATATATTTTAAAAATATATATATATATATATTTTTATTATATATAAAAAATATTAATAATATATATATATTTTTTTAAAATATATAAAAATATTATTATATATTAATTATATGATACAAATAATATTATTTATATATATTCTAAAATATATATATTATATATATATAATATATATATATTATATATGCATATATAATTATAAAATATTTATTATATATATATTATATTAATATTTATATTAATATTATATTTTTATATATTATATTATATATATATTTTAACACCCACAAATCAACACAGAGCATAAAGATTGAAGTGCTGTTACATTTTACGAAAAAAAAAAACGAGAAATGTAATAATACTTTCCTTAAAAAAAAAAAAAAAAAAAAAAAAAAAAAAAAAAAAAAAAAAAAAAAAAAATGTCAAAACAAGGTGTTATATATTCTCTAAAGGTACTGTGGCTTGTACAGATACACTTCCCGGCCTCATGCGCCCCCCGGCCTGCTGGCGTCATCTATCTTACCCGCCATTTATCAGTTATATGGAGATGAGGCGATTTAGTAGTATGTGGAACCTGCATCTTCTAAAGGATTAAGAGACCAAAGATCGAGGCATAAAAATAGAGGGGCCAGCGGGGGTTTTAAAAGAAAGACGTGTACAAAACAGATTTTTATATTATGTTGATCTATACATTTTACGGGGCGGTTAGTGTTGGGTGTGTGTGTGGTGTTTTTGCGTGTTGTGTTTTTTGTGTGTGGTGGTGTGTGGTGTGTGGGTTGTGTGTGTGTGTGTTTTTGTGTGTGTTGTGTGTGTGTTTTGTGTGTTTTTGGGTGGGGTTGTTTTTGGGGTGTGTGTGTGGGGGTTTTGGGGGTGTTTGTGGTGTGTGTGTGTGTTCGTCCGAGGGTACCTGCTAGGGTGTGTTAGAGTATGTCGTAAAGGAGTCTATACTTAGTTTTTTTTTTTAAGGGAAAAATGGAAATTTAGATTACGTCCGATTAAATTTGGGATAATAATTAAATCCTTTTTATTTCTAAATTTGTATGGCTAGCGAAACATTTTTGAAAAACGTAGCTTAAGTCGGGGTTTTATCAGTGTCCAAGATGGGGTAAATGTTTGGGAAACGGCTAATAGATCATGCTACGAGGAAAAGGGAAGTGTTGCGGAGGAAACCAGGAATTAACAAAACAATGTTGCCTCTGTTTCGAGGACGAGACAAACTTTCAGTATAGATAAATTGTTTTTATTATATGTATGATTATCCCCAATATTTGTCTTAATTTCTTTAACAGATAAAAAGAGTAAAAATACTTTTTAATTAAAAAGATCCTACCAATTTTGCGGAAAAAAAACTGTTGTCATTTACATGCTATGGTATTTCGCGAATATACACAATAATATTTTCAAAGTATCCAGTGTCACACCCTACCACGCTGACCCAGTTTGGGTTAGTAGGGGTGGATGTGCGTCTTCGTCTGGAATCTCTGACTCAACTTTTCCAACTTCGTTGGCCATCGTTGGCATGACTTGAGTCACCTTCATTTCCCACAAGCCCCCGTCACCGACCCCAGGGTGTCACATCCACAACGTGGTATCAGTTTGATTAGCTTCTACCAAATGCTGCAGCTACAAGAAGCAGTTACAAAAGTCTGGGAATGATGAAATGTTATATATAGTTTTTGAAATTTGATACTGATACACTTATTGGTTATTTCAATTCTGCCAATCACGTTTTTATTTTTAAAAATCCATTTAAATATTATTTACTCTATATTTAGATCGAATTGGTTACCAGATGTATAAGACTGGGTTCCATAAAGTGTACTGAAATACAATTCCTTAACTATACTTGCGTTTGTTTGTTTATGTACATAAACAAACGCAAGTGTCTGTATGTATATATGTATATGTATATATATATATATATATATATATATATATATATATATATATATGTATGTATGTATATATATGTGTGTGTGTGTGTTTATAAATTCAATATGTGCTACACAACATGTAAAAGTTTTTTTTTCGCCAGTAAATTCACTGTCATTACTGACATCGTCTATTCTGCTTTCTTGCACGATTAAATGTCACCCTCTACAAAGGAGAACAAGTCATCGAATTCGGCAAGACGAGAAAGGCTGAATCAAACCAGTGACTGCTTCCGTTTCTCGTCAAAAATTCGCTTTATGAAAGGCCAAGGCATAACAGTGTACTAATGGGAGGAACATTTCTAGCAGTTTGATCTTCTTGTCTAAAATGGATCTTCCCTTATTCGGCCGTTTCACCAACATGCAGGAAGATGCATCGCCACATATTATAGTTCACGTGGCCAGTTTCATTTATATTTTGTCTGTTGTATTTGCAAAATAATAATAGCAAATTAGAACATGGAATATAACGCATAGAATACTATGTATAAACATAAATCTAGCTTACAATTTCATACACATAGATCTGTTCCATACTTCATTATACGATAATTGTTGCACAAAATTCCATTATGAAAAAAATTAAACGTGTTAATAATATTTACACTTGTTATCCCCTTTCATTGGAGCTTCCCGTACGCGATATGTGTGTGTGTGTGTGTGTGTGTGTGTGTGTGTGTGTGTGTGTGTGTGTGTGTGTGTGTGTGTGTGTGTGTGTGTGTGTGTGTGTGTTTGTGTGTGTTTGTGTGTGTGGTGTTCATCGTCCTAAATCCTCCTCTCCCATACCACCCGCCTCCTCTCCTGCTGCAAGCCTACAATTTATGCACAATATAATGCATGGGCTCATTATAATGGGGTGCGTGTGTGTACTCATGCAGACGCTGTTCAAACGTTTGTGCATGAGTATGAGTGCGTATGCACGGAAGTGCGCAGGTGTATGCGTGTTTGTGTGCACGGGTCCATGCATGTGTCTGTGTATGCAAGAGAAGCAATACACATGCGCGTCAAAATTTGATTTGTGTATGTATATGTAAGCATACATATATGTGCGTGTATGTATATGTATGTATATGTGTAGGTGTGTGTATACATACGTATATATGTGTATAGATATGTGTATATCTGTGTGTATATATATGTATATATGTGTATGTATATATGTGTGTATATGTGTGTATGTGTGTGTGTGTGTGAATGTATGGTTATGTATATGTATGTGTGTATATGTGTATGTGTATATGTATGTATGTATATCTGTATGTGCATCTCCAGGTGTATACACACATATATGGGTGAACACTAATGTGTATTCATAAACACATGTGCGCATACACGTGCGCGTAAGCATATGTATGGCTATATATATATGTGTGTATGTGTAGTCATAAGTACGCGTACAAGATATGTACACATCTGTATGTTCGCATATTTGTCATGCGTATATACATATGTATGCATATATGTTGTACGCACATGTCTATATATGTATGCATGTGCATTAGTGCAGTTGTGTATAATGTAGTATGTATGCATATCATATGCATAGGAATATATGTAAAGGTGTATGCTTGCATGTGAATGTGCACGAACATGAACATATGCGTAGTACTTATGCATATGCAGGTGAACAACTATGTCTCCACTAGGTTTACATACGTATAATTGAAATCAGTGTATCAAACATAATCACACATATATGCACTTCTGATACTCAAGCCCACACTCACGTGGCAGACCCGTGCCAACCCTGTTGGAGGGGCTTATCAGTGGCATCTCATTTCCTGGAGGCGAAGGAGCCCCTGGGTACGGCGGCGATCATCACGTTGATGAACCTTTTTGCACATATAATATAATTACAATGAGAACTGAATTCGACTTACTAGCATTGCTTGAGGAACTCTCTTTCATTAAATGGACTGTTGTGGGACTCTGTGAAGTTAGAAGACTAGGCGAAGAACAGATACTACATGATGGACACGTGCTCTATTAGAGAAGTAAACCCCAGGGTAGCAAACAGGAATTAGGGGTGGGTTTCCTTTGTTCACAAACGTTTAGAAAAGAATATCGTGGAATTCTATAGTATAAGCGAAAGGGTGGCTTCATTACAATAAAACTAAATAATAGGTACAACTTCAAAAGATTGTTCAAGTCATAAGCTCCAACCTGCAGACACAGTAATGAAGAAATAGAAAGCTTCTAGAAAGATGTTCATTTAGCCAGCGAGAGAGCAAAAACCCACTTCACAATAACTATGGGAAATTTTAATGCCAATATAGGTAAAAAAAAAGAAAGAAAGAAAAAAAAACGTAGTGGGGAATCACGGAATAGGCACTAGGAATAAGAGGGGACAGATGCTAGTCGATTTTGAGGAGGCACTCAATATCATGAATACATTCTTCGAAAAGAGCTATAGCGGAAGTGATTGTGGAAGTCGCAATCTGACATCAAAAACGAAATTGATTTCATAATTTCAAATAGGCGCGATATAGTATAAACTAAGTTATTAATAAAGTTAATTTTGGCAGCGAGCCAAATTAAATTACACCTCAGAAGGGAAAGGAACAAACTCATACGAAAACCGTAGGCAAATTTAGCGAACTTGAAGACCGGAGCGACAGAATTTCACTTTAGCATTCAAAACAGATATTCACTTCTTAGCGACGATTTCAAGATTGACCAAATCAATAAACAGTTCAATGGCATAATATAGGAAGTTGAACTTGAAATAAGCACTAAGAACATCAAGCAAAGCTCCAGCAAGCTCTCGGTAGACACTAAACAGCTTATGCAAAAACGTACGGTCATGAAAGTATCATCAAACAGGGACAAGCTAGAATAAGCTGAACTAACATAGACTATAATTAAAAAGAAGAGAGAACATGTACCGAAATTCAATACTCAAATAATAAATGAAACAGTGATCTCAGGTACCAGCATGAAAACAGCTAAAAGGAGACTCGGAATAGCGAGAAATCAAATGTATGCTATTATGAAACCAGACGGAGAAGTAACATACAATAAGAATGAAATCATAAGAGTAGTGTCAGACTTTTCTAGGGATCTATACAACTCAAATGAACAGCCACGGATAGAAACGAACGCGGTAACTAGAGACGTCCCTAACATATCAGAAGAAATAAAAAGAGCACTTGATGGCATGAAGAGAGGGAAAACACTAGGTGAAGACGGAATTAGTATCGATCTTATAATAGATGAAGGAGAAATGGCAACAGTGAAACTAGCCAATCATTTTAACAAAGGAAAGGATCTAACTACCGACCTATAAGCCTCCTTTCAGTAATTTACAAACTCTTCAGAAGTCATCACAACTCGCATCTCTAACAGTCTGGAGCCTAACCAGCCTAGAGAACAGGCAGGTATCCACAGTGGATTCTCAACAACAGATTATATCCATACGCTCACCCAAATAAAAGAAAATATAGACGAATATAGGAAACCCCTGTGTACGGCATTCATCGATTACAAAAAGGCATTTGACTGTACAAATACCAGCAGTACTAGAAGCTATTCGAAGACAGGGAATAGAGGAGGTATATTGTAAAATATTTGAAGATATATACGAAGATGGGACAGCAACCATCAAGCTCCACACAGAAACCGATAAAATTCCAATTAAAAAAGGTGTTAGACATGGCTTTACCATCTCACCAAATCTGTTTACAGATTGCATTGATCAGATATTCAAGAAGCTATAATGTAACGGAAAGGGTGTCAAAATAGGAGACGAATACCTAAACAATCTAAGATTTGCAGGTGATATTGTTCTCCTCAGTAAATCTGCAAATGAAATGCAGCAAATAATAAATGATCTGAATAGAGAAAGTCAATAAATCGAACTTAGGATAAACGAGAAACTGACTATGATCATGTTCAACAGTAGAGTTCCTTTCGAACATAGGGCCACTCATACAAACACTTCTAGTGAAGAGGAAATTAGGCTGGAACAGACACAGTAACATACTAAGAGGCTCCTTGCCATTATGTTTGAAAAGAATAGTCTTTAACCAATGCGTTCTCACAGTTATGACCTATGGAGCAGAAACATGGACTATAACCAAATTACTGGAGAGGATACTCATAAGTACCCAGAGAGGGATGGAGAGGTTGGTGCTGAGAATTAGCCTAAGAGATCGGATGAGGGCGACGTGGATCAGGGAACAGACAAAAGTGGAAGATATGCTTGGGAGCACCAAAAAGATAAAACGGTAATGGGCAGGTCATATATATCAGAAAAAGGACGAGAGATGGACAAAGAAAATAATAAAATGGGCTATAGAGAACATAAAGAGACTAAGGGCCAGATCAATGACAAGATGGGGTGACGCAAAATTTTGGAGCCAAGACTGGAAACAAAAAACGCAAGACAGAAAAGCTTGAAAAGATTGGGAGTGGATTGATTTAGGCTGATGATGATGATGAAGTACATATATGCATATATATAATTATATATATACACACATAATCGTGTATTCATGTATTCATTTGTATATGGATCATACATATACATTAGTACTTATACACAC
>NC_051387.1:38275979-38278479 GCF_015228065.2 Penaeus monodon
ATACAACATACTAATACATACTGCTATATAATAAAATATATATTATAATATATATATATATATATATATAAAATACATAATATATATATATATATATATATATATAATATTATATATTACTACATATGTATATATTATATATTTATTATATTATTATTAATATATATATTATATATATACTACACCCCACAACCAACACCCCACCCACACACCCACACACACACACACCCCCCCCCCCACCCACACACACCCCACACCCCATATAAAATTTATAATATATATATTTTACCATATTATATATATAATATTTGTCACACGGCGAGTTACTCGGGACCTTCGCCGTGTTTACCTCATTCGAGCGGGGGGCCGCCGCTCAAAAGTGAGGTAAACATCGGCGAAGGTCCAGGTAATCTCGCCGTGTGACAATATTTATATATATATTTATGTAATATATATATTATTATATATATATATGTTTTGTGTGTGGTGTGTGGTGGGTGTGTGTGTGGTGTGTGTGTGTGTGTGGTGTTTGTGTGTGTGTGTGGGGGTGTGTAGTAATATATTATATTATATTTATATATATAATATTAATTTTTTAATAATATTATACATATTTTGTATAAAAATATATATATATATATATATATTATATTATAAAATATATATATAATATAATATCATATTATTATTATATATATATATATGCATATTTTGTATGTATGTATGTGTGTTCCCTTTTTTTGCTTATTTTTTGGGAAATATATTACATTTTTTTATGTATTTATTTTTTGGGTTACCTCTTCCTGCGACCTTGGTAGAAGCCCCCAAGAAAAAAAGCTGATTTATTGAAAATTGACTACAGTTTTGAAATCCCCCGGGTTTCCCATCTCCAGGTCTAAGAGGAAAAGGGAGGAGGTGGATAAAAGACAATTAAGGCAATGCAGAAACACGAAGCAAGGAGGAAAAACGATCAAAACAAAGGGAGGTAAATTTTAGAGGGAAGATCGGGCGGAAATGGCCGGGGGCGGAAAAGGCGGAGGATGGGGGAACGAGGAGACTACAGCAGGAAAAATGCTGTTCAAGTTAAAATTAGGCAGCAGCTTTATTGGGGAGGTTTCCACCATCTGGGGCGTGGACTTTAGCTAAAGGTAAGACTTCGCACCATGGACCAGCCACGAGGGCCCTGTGTCCCACTGCGAAAAAAGACGTTTTGTTGTGTCCCCGGGGTACGCGTATTATGTTGAGACAGAGGTTAGTGAGACTGGACCTTTCCCCAAAAAGTACTGTTGTCACAGGGGGCCCAAAATGAACAGCAAGGTGCCCCCCTTCGGGTAAGGGAGGGCCTGTTTGCGACGGAAGTGTTACCGGCAAAAGTCGGCTCATTGAGAGGGTGAAGAGGGGATGGAGAGGTAGATCCCCTAGTGAGTTCGGGCTGACGACGGCAGGTTAATCTTTTTAGGGGAAGTCTGGTAAAAAAGTAGCCTGCCCTGGATAACGCGAAATGGAACATGGGAGGGTAGCCCAGTTTGGAGACCGAGCGATGCAGGAAGTCGATCTCTCCATCCATTACTGGGGGTCACAGTTGGGGCGGGCACGGAGGAACAGCAAGGGGGGCAACACCTCTCTTTCATGGAGAGGTGGGATGAGAAAAAGTGTATGTACATATCACTATGCATAGGTTCCTGTATATGGAGGGGAAGGGGTGGTCACAAGCATAAAATAGTTTTTTTCCAAAAAAGGGAGTTTGTTGTCCAAACCCCCATTCCCCCTTGAAAAGGGGTGAAAAAGAGAAAGAGTTCACCCGCGTCAGGAATCCAGAACAGGGAACACCCCACACACACACACACACACACACACACACACACCAACACACCCCCCCACAAAACACACCCACCACACACACACACACACAAACACAAACACAAACAAACACACAACCACACACAAACACACACACACACACACACACACACACACACACACCACACGCGGCGCGCGCACACACACACACCCCAAAACACACACACACACACACACACACCCCACAACACACACACACAAACCCCCAAACACACACACACACCATGGGGTAATTTTTAATAGAAAGATGTTTGAATCGGGTTTTTTTTTTTTCTACTCAGGAAATTAAACCCAATCTAATCTAATACTCAGATTTGGACTTTTTTTTCTCCAAACCGAACAGTTTCAAGCGAACGATGGAGTTAAAAAAGTTATGTATATAATTTTATTCCGATGAAATAGGAGATCATAGATATAATTCACGAACAATTTCTTGGTAGATTAATTTCTGATTTTCTCACCGTATGGCATACAGGAAAAAGGTTCAGTAAAAATTAAATGCCGCAAGAAGGATTTTCCATAAGGTTAATCCGTAAAAAAGCTCACAGAGGGGTTTGCTCTCTCTGCAGTGCTTTTGTCTAAAAAGAAGTATGTCCGTGGAAATTTCAACAGGAGCCGCAACAGCCAATTCCGTTCCCCC
>NC_051387.1:38289633-38307133 GCF_015228065.2 Penaeus monodon
TCTATGCTACTGGATTACGTGGAAACTTGCCTTGTTTTATTCAAAATTTCATTTCTGACAGAACTTTTGCTGTCAAATTATTTTCCGTCAATGTCACTTTTTCGGACATTTTTGTCCAGGCAAACGGGGTTCCACAAGGAAGTGTTTTGTCACAAACATTATTTCTATGTATGATCAATGACATCTTACCAGCTCCTCCTCGGAATCTTAAATACTCACTGTACGCTGATGATTGTGCATTATGGCATTCCAGCAATAATGCAGAATTCTCAGTAAATCGCATCCAATTGGCACTGGATATGATTCATAACTGGGGCCTCCAGTGGGGTTTTAAGTTTTCCATTCGAAAGAGCATTGGGGTAATTTTTTCACGTAGGAAAAAGCCAAACATCAGGCTAACTCCATACAACCACCCAATACCTATTCAAAATTCTGCAAAGTTTCTTGGGCTACTTTTTGATAGTAGACTCAACTGGAAAGACCACATTGGTCAGTTAAAGAATAAATGTCAAAAAGCACTAAATTTATTAAAGTGCATTTCTAGTAACAAATGGAGAGCTGATAGACAGTCTTTGCTAATGGTATATAAAAACCCTGATTAGGTCTAAAGTAGATTATGGGTCAATCGTGTATGGTTTGGCATCGAGAACAAGTTTGAAAGGTTTGGATGCTGTGCAGTATGCCTGTTTGCGTGTGTGTCTTGGAGCCCTGAAGTGCACTCGGATCGAGCGTCTTGAGGTGGAGTCAGGAGTACCTCCCCTCCGACTCAGACGCGGCTAGTTAGCCTTGAGCTATGCCGCAAAGGTGGCTCGAGACCCGAGCCACCCTAATGGCAATAGTGGCATTAGGCCCTTTGCCACGAGACTCGACGACCTCGTCGAGAAAGTCGGTATAGATCTCTCTACCATCGATACCCTGGTTCAGTCAAACATAGCGCCATGGGAAACTCCCAATTTTTCTATCATGGAAGCCTGGCTTCCATCAGCCAAGGCCATGGCGCCGGAGGTGGAGGTACGCCAGAGGTTCAGAGAGATCCTTGTTAAACATCTCCCTTTTTTCATATATATACCGACGGCTCCAAGACAGATGAGTGTGTGGGTGCGGGTGTATAGTCGACTGAATGTGAACTAAAGTTCAGACTGCCGAATCATACATCGATCTTTCTTGCTGAACTTTTTGCCATTGATAAAGCCATTGATTTTGCACTATCGACGACCCACGATAGAATAGTAAATTTTTCAGATTCATTAAGTTCAATTAAAGCCATTAAATCGTTAGAAACCACCAAAAATGAACTACTGGGTAATATCATTCGTAAGCTACATGGTGCCAGTAAATCAATCAAGCTAATATGGGTACCAGGCCACTCTGGTATCCATGGCAATGAGCAGGCTGACAAATTAGCCGGGTCGACTGGTGATCTGGACCTTAGCATAGTCCGTACAGATCTCAGGTGTTTTGTGTCTCTTATAAAAGCAAAAATACATCTCCTGTGACAAAGTGAGTGTACCAGCCTCCAACTCACAAACAAAATAAATCCTGAAATAGAGCCGTGGGGGACAGCCCACAGAAAAGAAAGAAGGGAGGAGGTGGTGTTGGCCCGCCTTAGGGTCAACGCCACAAGATATACCCACCTCACTCCCTACATAGAAAAGAATTTTCCTCCACGGTGCCCCCAATGTAACACCAGCATCACCATCCACCACCTATTAATCACATGTAACCATTATACAAACAATAGAGAACAACTTAAAAACTACTTCAGAATAAAAAATATAGAATTTACAATAACAAATATTCTATCAGATGATGAAAGAAGCATCAATAAAGTAATCACTTTTCTAAGGGAGACAAAACTTTATGACCTTATCTAGATTGACAGAATAAATAGGATCCATTGGCTTAATAACTTTGGCCACATGCCGCTGGTTGATAGCCAAGAAAAGCAAACATGTATTTTCTCGCTCAGGTGATCGAATGCAACTCCTCAGGTCAGATTTTAGCACAAAATAAAAAACGTTCAGAATAATCGAGAAAAAAATATACATTTTGTTTAGATACTCATCACTAAATATTGACTTCGTATTTTTATAAACATTACCACACACACACACACACACACCCCACCACACCCGACCCACACACACACACACACACACAACACACAAGAGTGAAAATATCTACATATCCATTGTAACCCTACTGCGGTTTTGCGTTCAAATTTTTTTATTAGTAAAGCAGTGTTTTAAAGTTTGGTTCAGGCGAAAAACCGGTCCCTCCATTAGTTCGATTAGCCGTTGCTAGAAAACCATTTAGAAAGGTAGCAGCGAATTTAAAGAATTTATTGTCGGCTCCTGCCATGCATTAATTTTTTTAAAGCATGTGTCCTTTTCGTTTTTCAAGAATATGCAGCATAAATGGATAGTTTCTTGTTTTGAAAGAAGGGGTAATGCTTGCCTCACTTCCATGTGGTTCCATTTCGATAAACAACAGTGACAGGAAATCGCATATAGCACAATATCCAAAATAAAGTCATTATACAAATACACATGTTTTTTTTATACATTTATGATAAAACGAAGCCCTTCCTTTTTGCCTGATGTTAACACAATCCTATCTTTGTGAATCTGCAAAGTTTCAGTAAGTAGACAACTTGTAAACTTTTAGAGAAGTGTCAAGAGTATTTGTGAATCACAGATTAAAGGCACCCAAGTTTACTAAGGGTATTCCTGTGAGTAATACGCCTTTTTCCTGAAACATATGCTGGAAAATAATCACATCCAAATGTAAAAAAAAAAAAAACAATAATATTCACTGCTTTAGTGTCTCCAATTCATAGTCGGATTTCAACGATATAATTAGTCACTTTCATAATAATTTGCTTGACAAACAAACAAGAGATGAAGCAGATTGTAACTTTCATAACTTAAAAAGAAGAATAAGAATAAGAAATTTATATATATATATATATATATATATATATAATATAATATACTATATATATACTAGATATATATATATATTTTTTCATATATACACAGCATACATAGTATATATATTATATAGATGTATATATGATAAATATACTAATATGTATATGTATCTATCATATCTAATATATATGTTGTGTGGTGTGTGTTGTGTGGTGTGTGTAGTGTGTGTGTGTTGTGTTGTTGTTTGGAGTGTCGTGTGGTACATATATTGCTTATTACATATATACAAACATCATGATGGAACTCTAGGTGGGTCGATTGATGATCTATATACTTATATATATATCTCTAAATATATATATATCTATATTATATCTATCATAATGATACCAACTCGATGATAGATAATATATCAGATAGATAGATAGTATAGATAGATAGATATATCGATAAGATGGATATCACACATTTATATATAGACCATATATCATATATATAGACTGGATGCAACAACTAGAGAGTAAATAAGATAGTTGTATTTATATATATATCTATATATAGATATAGATATATAATATAGCTATATATCTATATAGTAATAGATATATACATTACATATATATATTATTATATTATCTATATATAATATATATATATTATCTATCATATATATAATATAATAGATATATATTATATATATATAATATATCTATATCATATATAATACTAATAATATCTATAATACTTGAATGCGTTTGACTCGGTGCACCTCGGGAATCGCTACTGGGGAGATCCTGAGGCTGCAGGGAATTCCGACACAGATTATTGGCCCTTGACTAGCAAGCCTCTATACTGTACTGAAACTGTTGTAAAGTGTGTGGGGTGTATGTCGAACTCTTCCTGTTAACTTCCAAGGGTGAGCGATAATGGCTGGGTCCTTGCACCACACTTTGTCAACACAAAACCCTTTATTGGTTGATATGGCAGAGCTCACTAGCCAAAGTCAGTGGGATCAACACAAAGTCAATTACAGGTCTCAGTAGCCTTGACTTTGCCGACGATGTTGCCATTCTACTCTGAGTCCTTGAGTCCCTTGTGGCGGCTCTTGATGCATTTTAGCAATGGCGAAAAGCCCCCTAGCCTAGAGGTCCTCCTGGACCAAGACACCAAGATTCCAGGACTTTGGGGCTTAGGGGACCCGTTCAGTCTATCCATGCTTGCGGGCGAGGACGTTTGAAGTCCACAGACAGTTTTAACATACCTTGGTCAGCGTAGTCTATCTCTGGGTTTTTCAGATCAGGATCAGTAGGTACGGATTTGGTCTGGCAACATGGAGCCATGAAATTCGATCAACAGGACGTTGGAGGTGTCGGTACCTTGCGGAGGACCCAGCGTGTCCGTAAGGCCTGATACTGCCAGTTTTGCTCTAAGGGACCAAACTGACGCTTCCAGTGTCTTGAGTCTCTCCTGATGCCTTTTGTAAAGTCCCCCTTCGCCGTAAATTCATGGGGTACAGTTGGCAGGCACCACGTTCGCCACCGCGGTTTACACCGTGAGACTGACATGGGACCCTGTTACTTGCATAATCCTGGGAATCAGCCACTCAGGCTATATGGCCACCTAAGCTCGCTTCCCTTTGACGACCCGCCCATCAGTTTTTGGCTCCCTGCGAGACACCCTGGGTGGAGGAAGACCTGTGGGACGACCTAGAGATCATGGCTTGGGCAGCTGACGGACCTGTCGCGGGAATTAGAGAATGGTCCGTGTACCTGCCTGGAGACTCAGCCTCGAGGGATCCTCGTGTCTGGAAGCAAGGGTGGATGCGGCCATCGCGCCCCCGTCGGGCCGTTAGCCCCTTGGTGATTGTAGGATAAAACAAAAAGGGAAAGGGGTGGGATAAGATGCTGATGATATATATGATATATATAATATATATATCTATATATTCATATATATATGTTTATATATTTTTATTTATTTTATCTATTTTATATTATATGTGTGTTTATGAGGTTGTGTGTGTGTGTGTGTTGTTGTGTGTTGTGTGTGTGTGTGTGTGTGTTGTGTGTGTTGTGTGTGTGTATGTGTGCGTGTGTGTGTGTGTGTGTGAAATGGCAAAAAAGTTATATTGAAAAAAACAAAATGACGAACGACTATTGAAAGAGAATCCCCTTCAATCATTTACGCGCACTAGGAGAAGTGTGAACGAGGCGAATGAGATGTGTATAACTGGTGTGACCATCGAGGGTTAATTAATACCAACGATGTCTGTGGATGCTTACTCGATCCATGAATAGAAGTCAGAGAACAAGAATTAAGAACGAATGAAATAAGTGCGTTGTGATAATGATAATGCAAAATCATGATCATACGAAATTAGATGTTAAAGAAAATAAAAGTGTTGACGAAAAAAAGAAAGCAAGAAAAGACAAGTGGCAACTCGAATTTATGCGAACAAAGTGGTGGCGATACTCTCTGGCTTGACACGCAAAAACCGCTCACCTGGAGGGAACTGCCTGTAGAAAACCCTCGCCTTCGCTCCGTCCTCGTAAATAAAACCTCGGTAAGGACAACTGATTATGAAGAGAGATAGTCCCCAACGGACCCAGGTATTTAAAATGAAATAGAAATAAATAGTGGCCAGGACGCTTCTCGCACGGTCTCTTTCTCTCTCAAGGGATCCTTTGGGTTGCTGCTCGACATCGCCACCGGTCGCCCAGCAGCAAACAGGGAAGTCCGATGGTTTTCCACCCCTTGGCGAACAAAGAGAAATGGCGACAGATCGCAGCCTCTCGATAAGGACTGGGTACTCCCCGTTCTAGCCCCGCAAGGAGTCGCGTGGCCCCCACTGGCCTTCGTAGAATGGGACCAAGGCATGGTAATAGAAATAAATGGAGCGTTACGTCTACGAACGCCCTCTCTGTTAATAGTAACCGCAGTGACTCACCTCTTACGATGGTTGTTCTTATATCTGTATAGGTTTGCTTAGTTTCGTGTGTATATGATGGTTATAGTGTGTGTTATAGAGGGGTGGTCGGGTGTATATAGCGTGTTGGGTGCTCCTCGGGTGTTCGATTTATGTGGTCAATATGCGTGCGTTCATTACGTTTTTATTTGCTGATTATAAAGTTATGCATTTTATATGCTATGTGCCTAATAGGATGAAATATCATTAAAAACGGTTGTTTTTACACCTATACTTAATTCTGACAAGAAGGGGTAAAGGATCCTAGAGAGGCTGAATTTTCAGTTCAATATATTATTATTTGCCCCGCTCATACTTACTATTTTATATATATATTAATATCTATATATCAAATATTATATATTATCTAATATATTATATATATATATCTATATATGTCTACCCACTATGTGTGTGTGTGTGTGTGTGTTTGTGTTGTGTGTGTGTGGGTGTGTGGTGTGTGGTGTGTGTTGTTCTGTTCTGTAAATAAAAAATCATGAATGATAATAAAAATAGCGTGCGCAGCGCTCATTCTCTTGCCCCCCCCCCCACACCCCACACCCCCACACACCCCCCCCCACACACCCCCACCCCACCCACCCCCCCCACACTATATATATCTCTATCTTCTCTTATATATCTCTCATGGTATCTATCTATCTTATCTGTCTCATTATCGCTTTTCTCTCTCTCTACATCTATATCCCTATCTATTATCTCCCACCTCTCTATCTCTATCTATATATATATATATACTCTCTATTTTCTAGATATATCTCTCTCTATATTTGTCTCCTATCTCTCTCTATCTATCTATATATATATCTCTATATATATCTATCTCTCTCTCCTCTAGATGTATTTCTCTCTCCTCCTATCTACAACCACATATAGCTCGTTATCTTGATCTATATTTTTGTATCTCTCTGCCTATATATCTATATATATATTATATATATATATCAGATATATAATCTGCATATAATGGCCCATATATATATATATATATAATATATAATATATATATTATATATATATTATATTATATATGTATATTATATTGTGTGTGTATGTGTTACTGTGTGGTATTGTGTGTATGGTTAATGTGTATGTGTATTTTCTGTGTGTGTGGTGTGTGTGTTTGATGTGTTGTTTTTGTGTGTGTGTGTGTGTTTTGGTGTGTGTGTGGTGGTGGTGGGTGTGTGTGGGCGCGTGTGGCCGTGCGTGTGTGTGTGTGTGACACAAACCACCACACACACACAACACACAACACACCCCACACACACACACACATATATATATTATATATCTATATATATATAAGATATACATATACCTATATATATATACATATTTCATACCTATATATATTATATAGTCTATATATATATAATATATTATGATATAGATATATATATATAAATATATATATACATGCATGCATTATTACATATATACATAACTCATACATAAATACTTCACATATATCATACATAGATTACATCCCTATTTTGCATACTTTTCATACTATCGATATATGATAATATATATAGCTCTATTATATATCTATATATATAGCTATTATATGTGTGTGTGTGTGTGTGTGTGTGTGTTGTGTAGCTACTACACACACCCAAAACGACCATACACCAACATAGCATTCCATACATCCTACATACATTTAATATATATATATATATATATTATATATATATATCTCTATTATAATATAGATATATATAGATATATTAGATATCTGTATGTTGTATATGTGTGTGTGGCTGGTGTGTGTGTGGAATGTAATATGTACACATACCACACACACCACACCACACACCCACACCCACCACACACACACACCCACACACACACACAAAAAACACAGTATAATTATATATATATATAGAAATATATATCTAGGAGATTATATGTGTGGGGGGGGGGTGGGGGGGGTTGTGTGGGGGTGATGTGTGTGTGTGTTGTGTGTGTGTGGATTGTGTGGTGTGTCATGGGTGGGTATTATCTTACTATATATGATATAGAGTATATAATATATATATATACTACTATATTCTATTATGTGGTGTGTGGTGTGTGTGTGTGTGTGTGGGTGGGTGTGTGTGTGTGTGTGTGGTGTGCGTGTGTGTGTTGGTATGTGTACATATCTACATTAACACACAAAAACACACAGACACAACACAAAAAAAACACAAATAATATATAAATAAAAAAAACAAGACATTATTATATATATATAATATAGTGTATATATATATTATATATGTATATAATAGATACTGATATATGTTGATATAATATATCTATATATATATTATATATATATATATATATTTAGTATATATATATATCTTTGTTTTTTTTTATGAATTGAAGACATACATACATAATGATATATGCATATATATATATATATTGTTATCTTATATATATATAGATAATTTATAATATAGAAGTATATATATATATATACTGAATATATATATATATATTATATTAGATAGAAATTTGCAATACATATATTATTTATATATTATATATATATATATTATATGTATATATATATAGTATATTATATATATAGATATTATGCATTATTATAATATATATATCTATACATATTATATATATCATATATATATATTAGATATTATATATCTATATATATATCTATATATATATATATAACACCCACAAATCAACACAGAGCATAAAGATTGAAGTGCTGTTACATTTTACGAAAAAAAAAACTAGAAATGTAATAATACTTTCCTTAAAAAAAAAAAAAAAAAAAAAAAAAAAAAAAAAAAAAAATAAAAACTGTCAAAAACAGGTGTTGATTCATTCTCTGAGTACTTGTGCCTTGTACTAGATTCCACTCCCGGCCTCAATGCGCCCCCGGCCTGCCCTGGCGTCAATCTATCTTACCCCGCCATTTATCCATTATATGGAGTATGTAGGCGATTGTGTATGTGGCACCTTCATCTGTCTCAGTGATTGAAGAGACACATAAGATCTGAGGCATGAAATAGAGGGGTCCAGCGTGGCTCTTAAAGAAAGTATCGCTGTACTAACAGATATTTTCATATTATGTTGATACGGTATACAGTTTTTACGCGCGCGTTAGTGCGTGTGTGTGTGTGTGTGTGTTGTTTTGTGCGTATTGTGTGTGTTGTGTGTGGGTGTGTGTTGGTGTGGTGTGGTGTGTGTGTGTGTGTTTTGTGTGTGTGATGTGTGTTTGTGTGTGGTGTGGGGTGTGTGTGTGGTGGGGTGGGGTGTGTTGTGTGTTTCAGTCCCCCGAGCGTGTACCTGTCTAGGTGTGTGTTAGAGTATGTACGTGAAGGAGTCTATACAATTAGTTTTGATTTTAATGGAAATAGGACAGTTAGTAGTTATCGTCCGATCTATAATCTGGATTAATAATTGAATTTCCTCTTTATTTCTAAAACTTGTATGGCATAGCGAAAACATTTTTGAAAACGTAATGCATTAAGTCGTGTGTTTATCAGTGTCCAAGATGGGGTAAATGTTTGGGAAACGGCTAATAGATCATTCTAAAGTAAACAGGGAGTGTTTGCGGAGGAAACCAGGATTAACAACACATGATGTTGCCTCTTGATTTCGAGACTGAGACAAACTTTCCAGTATAATAATTTCGTTTTTTGTTATATGAATGTTCCCGCAATATTTTTAATTGTAATTTCTTGAACAGATAAATGAGTAAAATATCTTTTAAATTTAGAAGCATACTCCATTAAGTCGAAAAAAACTTTGTCAATTTTACATGCTAATGGTATTTGTGCTTTCGCGAATATCCACAATATTTTCAAAGTTCCATGTCACAACCCTACCCACCTGTCTGAACCAATAATAGGGGTTAGTAGGGGTGGATGTAGCGTCTTCGGGTCTGGAATCGTCTGACATTCAACTTTCAACTCGTTTGGCAATCGTTGGCATGGACTGAGTCCCTTCATTTCCCTACAAGCCCCGCAGTCACCGACCCCAGGTTGTCCAAAATCCACAACGTGGTATCGTTTGATTAGCTTCTACAAATCTGCACTACAGAAGCCTTTGACAAAAGTCTGGTATGAAATGAATGTATTAGTAGTTTTTTGAAAATTTGATAGGATCACTTCTGGTTATTTCATTCTCCAATCCTTTTTTACACTTTTAAAAATCCTAAATATTATTTACCTCTATTTTTAGATCGAATTGGTACCAGATTAAGATGTGATAAACTGGGTTCCAACGTTACTGAAATACAATTTCCTTAACTATACTTGCGTTGTTGTTTTAATGTTCATAAACACGCAAGTGTCTGTATTTATATAGTAATAGTTATATATATATAGGATATTATATATAATATATATTATTATGGTTGTATGTATAGATGTTGTGTGTGGTTGTTTATAGAAATTCATATGTCTACACTAACATGTAAAAGTTTTTTTTTTTTCGTCAGTAAATCACTGTCATTACCTGACATCGTTCTACTTCTTGCTTTCTTGCACATTAAATGTCACCCTCTACAAAGAGAACAAGTCATATCGAATCAGAAAAACAAAAAGAGACGATAAGCTGAATCAAACAGTGACTGCTATCCGTTCTCGTCACGCAAAATGCACTTTAAATGAAAGCCAAGAGCATAACGTGTACTAATGGGAGACATTATAGCTAGCAGTTTGATCTTCTTGTCTAAATGGATCTTCCCTTATTCGGCCGTTTCACAACATGCAGGAAGATGCATCGCCAATTTATAGTTCCGTGGCCAGTTTCATTTATATTTTGTCCTGTTTGTATTTGCAACATAATAATACAAATTAGAACATGAATATAACCATAGACTATAATGTATAAACATAAATCTAGCTTTGACAACAATTTCATACACTAGATCTGTTTCCATCTTCAATTATACGATAATTGTTGCACCAAAATTCATTATGAAAAAAATTAACGTGTTTAATAATATTTACTTGTTATCCCCTTACATTGAAGCTTCCCGTACTCTATATGTGTGTGTGTGTGTGTTGTGTGTGTGTGTGTGGTGTGTGTGTGTGTGTTTGTGTGTGTGTGTGTGTGTGTGTGTTGGTGTTGTGTTTGTGTGTGTTTGTGTGTTGGTGTTTCATCTCCTAAATCCTCCTCTCCCATACCACCCCTCCTCTCCTGCTGCACCTACTTTATGCAGCATAGAATGCATGGGCTTCATTAGAATGGGGTGCGTGGTGTGATACTCATGCATACGCTGTTCAACGTTGTGCATGAGTATAGTGCGTATGCACGGAAGTGCGCAGTTGTTGTGTTGTTTGTGTCACGGGTCCATGCATGGGTCTGTGTAGCAAGAGAACTCACATGCGCGCAAAATTTGGATTTGGTATGTATATGTAAGCATACATTATTGTCTGTAATGTATATTATTATATGTGTGGTGTGTGGTATACATACGTATATATGTGTATAGATTGTGTATATCTTGTGTATATTAATGTATATATGTGTCTGTATATTTGTGTAAGGTTGTAATGTGTGTGTGTGTGTGAATGTATGGTTCTGTATATGTTTTGTGTTGTAATGTGTTTTATATGTATGATGTATTCTTTTGGTGCATCTCCATGTGTATACGACACATATATTGGTGAAAAAACCTAATGTGTATTCATAGAACACATGTGCGCATACACGTGCGCGTAAGCATAATTTATGGCTTATATATAGTGTGTATGTGTAGTCATAAGTACGTTTACAAGATATGTACCATCTGTATGTTCCATAATTGCCAGTGGCGTATATACATATGTATGCATATATTTTGTACCCACATGTCTATATTTATGCATGTGTCATTAGTGCAGTTTGTGTATAATAATGTATATTATGCATATCATATGCATGTAAAAATATATGTAAGGTTTATGCTTGCCATGTGAATGTGCACTAACCATGAACATATGCGTAGTACTTATGCAATATGCAAGTGAAACAACTATGTCTCCACTAGGTTTACATACGTATAAGTGAAATCAGTGTATCAAACATAATCAACATTATGCACTTCTGATACTCAGCCCACCACTCACGTGGCAGACCCCCGTGCAAACCCTGTTGGAGTGGCTTATCAGTGGCATCCTCATTTCCGGAGGCGAGGAGCCCCTGGTAACGGACGGCGATCATCATCGGTTGATGACCTTTTTGCACATATAATATAATTACAATGAGAACTGATTCGACTTACTAGCATTGCTTGAGACTCTCTTCATTAATTGGGACGGTTGTGGGACTCTGTGAAGATAGAAGACGAGGCGAAGAAAGATACTACATGATGGAACACGGGCTCTATTAGAGATTAAACCCCATGGTAGCAAACATGAATTAGGAGGGGGTGGGGTTTCTTTGTTCACACGTTAGAAGAATATCGGGGAATTCTATAGATAAGCGAAAGGGTGCTTCAATTACAATAAAACTAAATAATAGTTACAACTTAAAAGATTGTTCAAGTCATAAGCTCAACCTGCAGACACAGTAATGAAGAAAAGAAAGCTTCTAGAAAGATGTTCATTAGCCAGCGAGAGAGCAAAAACCCCTTCCAATAACTATGGGATTTTATGCCAATATGAAGGTAAAAAAAAGATAAGAAAGAACAAAAAACGTAGTGGGGAATCACGGAATAGGCACTAGGAATAAGAGGGGACAGATGCTAGTCGATTTTTAAAGGAGCACCGTATCCATGAAATACATTTCCTTCGAAAGACTATAGGCGGAGTGATTGTGGAAGGTCGCAAGCTACATCAAAAACGAATTGATCTCTAATTTTCAAATAGCGCGATATAGTATAACTAATTTTATTAATAAAGTTAATTTTGCAAGCGAGCCAACTTAATTACACCTCAGAAGGGAAAAGGACAACACTCATACGAAACCGTAGGCAAAAAATTTGCGAACTTGAGACCGGAGCGACAGAATTCACTTTAGCCTTCAAAACCGATATTCAATTCTTAGCGAACACCGATTTCAAGATTGACCAATCATAAACAGTTCAATGCATAATATAGGATTGAACTTGAAATAACACTAAGAACTCAACAAAGCTCACAGCAAGCTCTCGGTAAACAACAAACCAGCTTATTCAAAAACTAGGTCCATGAAAGTACCTCAACAGGGGACAAGCTAGAATAAGCCTTAACTAACATAGACCTATAATTAAAAGAAGAGAGAACATGTTACCGAATTCAATACGCAAATAATAAATGAAACAGTGAGCTCAAGGTACCAGCATGAAAACCTAAAGGGAGCTCGGAATTAGCGAAAATCAATGTATGCTATATGAAACCAGACGGAGAAAGTAACATACAATAAGAATGGGTCATAAGAGTAGTGTCAGACTTTTCTAGGGAGCTATAACATCTCAATGAAAAGCCCGTAGAAACGTACGCGGTAACTAGAGACTCCCCCTAGCATATCAGAATAAATAAAAGAGCACTTTGATGGCATGAAGAGAGGGAAAGACACTAGGTGAAACGGAATATATCGATCTTATAATAGTTAAGGAGAAATGGCAGACAGTGAAACTAGCCAATCAGTTTCACAAAGGAAAGGATCTAACCTAACCGACCTATAGGCTCCTTTCGTAATTTACCAACTAGCAGAGTCATCACAACTCGCATCTCAAGAACAGTCCCTTGAGCCTAACCAGCCCTAGGAGCAGCAGGTATCCACAGTGGATTCTCACCACAGATTATCCATACGCTCACCCAAAATAAAAGAAACCTTAGACAACTATCGGAAACCCTTGTGTACGGCATTCATCGATTTACAAAAAGCATTTGACTGTAAAATACCAGCAGTACTAGAAGTATATTCGAAGCATTGGGAAGAGAGGAGGTATTTGTAAAATATTGAAGATATATACGAAGATGGGACAGCCACATCAAGCTCCACACATAAGCCGATAAAATCCCCATTACAAAAGGTGTTTAGACATGCTTTAACCATCTCACTCACCAAATTGTTTACAGATGCATTGATTCAATATTCAGAATCTATATGTACGGAAAGGTGTCACAATTAGGAGACGAATACCTAAACAAGCTAAGATTTGCAGTGATATTGTTCTCCTCAGTAAATCTGCAAATGAATGCCAGCAATAATAATGATCTGATTAGGAGTCAATAAATCGAACTTCGGATAACCGAGAAACTGAACTATGATCCTGTTCAACCGTCAGTTTCCTTCGAACATAGGGCCACTCATACAAACACCTTCTAGTGAGAGGAAATTAGGCTGGAACGACAACAGTACATACTAAGAGGCTCCTTGCCATTATGTTTGAAAAGAATAGTCCTTGACCCATGCGTTCTCACAGTTTATGAACCTATGGGAGCGAAACATGGACTATACCAAGTTACTGGGATGAACTCATAGTCCCCAGAATGGATGGAGAGGTTGGTGCTGAGAATTAGCCTAAGATACTCGGAGAGGGCGACGTGGATCAGGGAACAGACAAAGTGAAGATATGCTTGGGGCACCAAAAAGATAAAACGTTAATGGGCAGGTCATATATAATCAAAAAGGACGAGAGATGACAAAGAAATAATAAAATGGGCTATAAGAACAGAAGAGACTAAGCCAGATCAATGAAAAAGATGGGGTGACGCAAAGTTGAGCCAAGACGGAAACAACAAAAAACGCAAGACAGAAAAGCTTGAAAAAGATTGGAGTGGATTGATTAGTCTGATGATGATGTGAAAGTCTATTGCATATATATAATTATATCTATACACCACATATCGTGTATTCATGTATTCATTTTGTATATGATTCATACATATACATTAGTATTTATACACACATGTGCCCGGGGTACAGCCATGATACGTAATAGTTTTTCATGTTTTGTGATGATCTTCGGAGTGAGTACGTGGTAAGTGTCCCCAGTTTTTCCTTTCCACGGAGGGTTTCTGTGTTACCTTTTAGGTCTCATTCTCTCTATTTAGCCGGGCTTGGGACCAGCACTGCTTTGGGCTGGCTTAGCCGCAACTGTGGCTAGGTCGGCATCGAGTGATTCATTGCCCAGGAGACGCGCCCGGCCGGTGACTCGACTCTCGAATACTCAGATTGCGTCGTGCCAGTCTTGAGTCCGATTCTCTAAAACCACTCATCATGCCCGTGGCTGGCGATCCATGGACCTTCAGATTTTCTTGGCATTTAGAGCGGTGGTTTGCCGTCCCGTCCGCCCGTTGTTTTTAATCGATCCACCATCACTATTTACCCGGCACTGACTTGCCTTAATACGATTTATACAATATATAGATATGCACATTGTATGTTATATATTATATATATTATATATATATATATATATCTATATATATATATAGATATTGTATATATAATATTATATATATATCTTATATCTCTATCTCTAATGTGTGGTGGTGTTTGGTGTGTGTGTGGTGTGTGTGTGGTTTGTGTGTGGGTATCTTTACATATATTATGTATATATATCTATATATATATATATATATATATATATATATATCGATATATTCTTTCGAATATGCATTTTACAGCAACTTTGTATTGTATATGTAACCTCATATATGTTGTGGTTGGTGTATCTACACACCACACACACACACACACCTAATGGTATATATCTATATATAGATATATATATATATATATATATATATAATATTATATATATATATATATATTTATTATTCTTCTTTTAAAACGGTAGGTTTTCATGTCTGAGGGCCCGGCCCCGTGGTCACAGCATGATACTTTAATTGTAAGTTTTCCATGTTTGTGATGCTCTTGGAGTGATAGTGGTAGTGTCCCCCATTCCTGTTCCATGCGGAGTGCCGTGGTACCTATTTGGCATTCTTCTCTCTATTTATATATATATAAGATAATATATATATTATCATATATATATAATAGTATATATATACCCATATATGACTATATGGTAATTATATATACATATATGAATCTATGTATGTATATATATATATAATAATATATATATATATATCTATATATACTATAGATATATATATATCTACCAACTGATTAACTAAAGTAACACCGCACTCTCCCGTGGAAAGGAACTGGGGACCTACCACGTACTCCTCCAAGAGCCTCCCCACATGAAAACTACAATTAAGTATCTGCTGTGACCACGGCGGCTCCAACATGAACTACCGAAAAAAAAAAAAAAAAAAAAAAAAATATCTCTATATATCATATATCTATAAATATATCTATATATATATGTATATATATATAATATACCTACCGTAAAAAAAGATATATATATGCATATACATACATTATACATATATATATATATCCTAGTATATAGTATATATTATATATATATAATATTATACTGTATCACACACACAACACACCACACACAGCACACACACACACACACACACACCCACACACACACACTATAGATATCTATATAGTATATATATATATATATATAGATATAGATATAGATATAGATATTATATATATATTATATAATATATATATAATCTATAATCATCTCCATAAAATATAAAGAAAGAAAGGAGAGATGAAAAGAGGAAAGTAATATGACGTAGAAATGCCCCAAACAAATATGTGAGAAAGCAAAGATTTATTGAAAACGGACAGATTTTTTCTATCGTGTACCGGCCATACCTCTCGTCAACGAGAAGAAGCATCTAGAAATCGTCCCCTGAAATCTTCCTGCCTGAAGAAATCCGGAAAGTTCTTTTATAAATTTCCATCCCGAGCCCATAAACCAGCTGCGTGGTAAACGCCTCTGATGCAGAGGAGACGATCGGCGTCGCTGCTGGCCTTTCTTTCTCTCTCCTTCTGTCTTTCTGCCTTTCTCTCTGTCTTTATTTCTCTCTCTCTCTCTCTGTCTTTATCTCTCTCTCTCTCTCTGTCTTTCTCTCTCTCCCCTCTCTCTGAGGTTCTCTCTCATCTCTCTCTCCTCATCTATCGTCTCTCTCTCTCTCTCTCAATCTCTCTCCGCACTCTCTCTCTCTCTCTCGTCGTTCTCTCTCTTCTCTCGTCTCTCTCCGTCTGTCTTTCTGCTGTCTCTCTGTTTGTCTGTCTGTCTGTCTGTCCTGTCTGTCTCTCTGTTTGTCTGTCCTGTCTGTCGTCTTTCTCTCTTCTCCCCCCTCTCTCTCTCTACTCATCTCCTCTCTCCCTCTCTCCATCCTCTCTCTCTCACCGTACATCTCTCGCTTCTCTCTCTCTCCATCTCTCTCTCTCTCTCTCCCTCTTTCTCCTCTCTCTCTCTCGTTCTATATACCTATATATATATAATATATTATATATCATCTATACATATCTATATATATATTATCTCATATAATATATATATAATCTATATACTATATAATGATATAATATATAAATATATATTATATATCATAACAACCTACGCAAGCACACGACCCTCACCCCACACCCACAACGTGGTTTTTTTGTGTGTATGCTTGTGCGTGTGTATGTTTTATATCCTAAGTATGTTATACTGTGTGTACACACTCAGTCACGCACGGTTCACGCA
>NC_051387.1:38314633-38320944 GCF_015228065.2 Penaeus monodon
ACACCAGCTACACCACACAACACACACACACACGACACACACACACACACGCGCGCGCGCGCGCTCCAACACACACATCACACACACACACACACCACACACACACACACCATGATAATGATTATATTCGTATAGACGAGATGTTATTGAATCGGTTTCGTTTTTTCCATACGTCCAGTGAATCTAATTCTAATCTAATCTAGCTACATCATTATTTGATAACTTTTTTTTTTTCTCCTATGAACCGATACTTAGTATTCAAGCAGACGAGAGAGTTAACGTTTATGTATAGTAATGTTTATTCCCGATGAATAGGTTCATAGTATCATTCACGAACAATTTTCATTGTAGATTACATTACTGATTTTCATACACATTAGGGGCATACCAGGAAAACAAGATTCAGTAAATTAAGTGCCG
Organism: Penaeus monodon; assembly: GCF_015228065.2. Classification (NCBI taxonomy): domain Eukaryota; kingdom Metazoa; phylum Arthropoda; class Malacostraca; order Decapoda; family Penaeidae; genus Penaeus; species Penaeus monodon. Next base: position 38,315,054 of record NC_051387.1, read on the forward strand.
CAACGAATATTTCCTAAGTTAATCCGTTAAGAGCTTACAGCAGATGGTTCGCTCTCTCTGCAGTGCTTTTGGTCTAAAAAGTACAGTATGGTCCGTGGACTTTCAACAGGAGCCGCAACAGCCTTCCGTTCCCCTCGGAATACAAGAAGACTGAGTGCCAAAACTGCAATTGGCGAATGATACTGCGTTGCTACTGATGCTTACCTGATTATTAAATACAGTGAGTAAATAGAAGAGCGGAATGGGTCGAGAGGATAATTTATGTCGAGGGAGGAAGAGAGGAGCATGCTGACTAGCGAGGGAGGTTTGGAAGTGATTTCATGTCGAGTAAAATATAACAATCGCATTAAGTGAGAGATAAATTTTAATCGAGGGGGGGGGAGGGTTCCTCATATCGACTAGGAGGAGATAGAGAGAGTAAAATGGTTCGGGCTTTTGTACGACTTATATGGGAAAGAGGGAGAGAAAAGGAATATGTCAGATTACTTTAAGCATTATCCTTAGTAAGGATTCTGTGGGATAAGATTTTTTTTTCAAATATCAATTATCACACGATAATTAATAGCAATTGAGCACGTAATACCTTATCACTCTGTCTTAATTAACCTAAATTGAATAAACCTGCCTAAGATAAGATATGAAATTTCACTGTCATCACTAAAATTTATGAGATATGTAAATTAATCAATAGAGATAAATGAACCCACACACATCTGTGTAATTTCTATGTTTTTGCCTGATGTATGATGGACGGATAGCTATATATATATATACTATATATATTATATATATATAATATATATATATATATATATAATATATATAGATAATATATATCTATATAATATGTATAATATATATAATACATACTAGGCACATTTATACCATATAATATATATTATACTAATATATATATATATATATATATATAATATATATATAAGATATATATTTATAATATATATATATCTATATATATATATATACAATATATATATATATATAGATATATATATATATAGATATATATATATATGTGTGTGGTGTGTGGTGTGTGTGTGTGTGTGGTGTGTGTGTGTGTGGTGTGTGTGTGGTGTGTGTGTGTGTGTGTGTGTGTGTGTTGGATTGTGTGTGGCCGTGTCTTATATCTATATCTATCTATCTATCTATATATCTACATATATATATATCGTATAGTAATATATATCTACATATATATATATATATCTATATATATATATATACTTATATATATAGATTATTATATCTACACACAACCTTCCACCCCACATACACACACACACACCCCCGCCACACACAACCACATCCCCCACACCCCACCACACACCACACACACCCAAACACACACCCCCGACCCACACGACCACCCACCCCACATACACACACCACACCCACACAGTCACACACACACACACACAACAACACACACACACAACCACACACACACACACACACATATATTATATATATATATATATAATATATGAATATATATTAATATATTAATATGAGATATATATTATATATATTATATATCATATATGTTTGTATAGGCATATATATGTAATATATGCGTGTATGGCATATAATATAGATTATATATATAGATATATATATTATATATATATATAGCTGTATATATAATACGTATATATATATATATAATAGATATTATATAATATATATTAAGATATAATACGTAATATATATATATATATATATATATCAATATATATCTATATATATATATATATATATTAGCTATATATAATATATATATCATATGCTATGCACATGTTTTACATATAATACTTATATATCTCTATATATTATCCTATCATAATATATAAATATATTCTATATATATATATCATCCATATACACACACACGATCCACACACCACCAAGCCCCACACACACACACCACACACACACACACACACACACAAACCACACCCAACACACCCACACACCCAAACATACCACCCAACATACACACCCACCCCACGAATCACACCCATCCACACACCCCCACACACCCACCACACACACCACACCCACCACACACACCCACAGCATCACACACACAGCACACAAACACCCAAACACCACCTATATATATATTATATATATCTATATCTAGATATATAGATCTACTTATATTCTTCACAAACAAACCACACATCCTACCACACACACCACACCACACACCGCACACACCCACATTACACCACACACACATATATATATCTATTATATATCATCTATATATATATATCTATGTATATCTCTATTAATATCCTGTGTGTGTGTGTGTGTGTGTGTGTGTGTGTGTTTGTGTGTGTGTGTGTGTGTGTGGGTGTGTTGGTGTGTGTGGTATGTTTGTGTTTGTTTGTGAATCTCTATATATATACCTATATCTAATATAATATAATATATATCTATATATATATAAATACTTATATATATCCCACAGGCATGGTGTGTTGTGTGTGTGTGTGTTTTGTGTTTGTGTGTGTGTGTGTGTGTTGTGGGTGGTGTGTGTGGTGGTTGTGTGTGTGTGTGTTTGTGTGTGTGTTATGTGTGTTGTGTGAATGATGTGTGTGTGGTGTGTTGTTGTGTGTGTGTGTGTGGCTGGTGTGTGATGTGTGGTTGTATAATGTCTATCTATATTATATCTTATCTACTCTACTATCTCATCTCTATATCATCTATATATATTATATCTATCATCTGTTATATGTAAACTGTGCCATACGCATATATATATATATCTATAATATATATATCTCTCTAATATCTATATATATATAATATATATATCTATATATATATATCTTATATATCTCTATCTATATCTCTCTATCTCTATATATCTCTATATCTATCCTCCTCTACTCTTCTCTATCTCTATCTATTAATCTATATATATCTCTATATTGTTATTCATGTATACATGTCATCCGTATATATCTATCATATATATATATCTATCTATATTAGCTCTCTATATATATATATCGTCTCATCAATAATCTAATATATATATATATATATATATATATATTATATATATATATATATATGTACACACACAAGTATAAGAAATGTGATATCTTTACTTGAAATATGATATATTATCACTGCTGAAGATCCCTGGAAATGCTCCAGTGGTTCGAAATATCACATAAGGATTTTTTAGTTGATAAATTTTGCCTTCCTTTTCACATTTGACGCCATATGTTACCTTTCTGCAGGTTTAGACGTTATGTATTTATATCATTCTTTGTGTTCATATCATTCATCTTACAATTCAATAGGCCGTCTGTTTACTGCATTACTTCATCATGTTCAACAGGATCAAACCCAGTTTAGCGAAAAAAAAACGAAATTCATCGTCACATTTCGAAAAGCTTGAATGTCAAAGTGGATCAAATCAATCCCCATTAAAAAAAAAAAAAAAAAAAAAAAAAAAAAAAAAAAAAAAAAAAAAAAAAAAAACGAGTTACGACAGAAAAGTTATATCTATCGCCCGACAAATCACCTTATGACACGGAGAGGAAATCGTCAATTCCAGTATTCTTCTCTGCGGTTAGCCAGAACTCCAGATAAAATAAAGTTGGTGTAGTGAGAAATTGCTCAGATGCATTTTCTTTGAGGATATCAGGGGGGTGTTGGCAAGCGGCCCGGAGGTTTCGCCCAGATGAGAGCCGGTCACGGGTTTCGTCCTGAAGCGAGAGGGAGAGACTATGCTTTATTTATGGCCGCACTATCAGAACTTTGTATGACAGCGATGTGAGTTGCCTTGTTGGTGAAATATGCATCTTCTTCTTTTTTACTTCTATAGGGATAATGGCGAGTAGCCAATATGTTTGTGTTATATATATATATAATTCTATATATAAGTATAACTATATATATTTAGAATATATACAAATTTAATATATATATGTGTATAAGCATTTATATATACACATACATATACATAAACATCTGCACACACACACACACACACACACGCTCAACGCACCGCCACGCGCACACACCACACACACACACACACACCCACACCACACCACACACACCCCCCACACACACACTCATCTATACTATAGGTATATATATATATATATATATAAAAACAATATATATGTATAATTATCTATATACTATATATTATTATCATATATATATTGTTAAAATATATATTATGTACATCTACATCTCTCTATACACTAACCGCACACAATACACACTCATGTATTTATATATATATATATGAATAGATATATATATATATATATATATAGATTATAATGATGTATGTAGTATATATACGTACATCTATATATACATACAACATAAACAACACACCCACACACCACAGACACCGCACACACACACAACACCCCAACACCCGACACACACACACCACAACACAACACACACACCCACACAACACTCCTTATATATATCTTATATATTAATATTAATATATTGTATTATATAGATATAGAAATAATAGATATATATATGTATCTATATATATATGATATATATCTAATAGATATAACTATATATATATATATTATATATAGTATATGATGTACTCTACATATATCTTTACACGAACACCACACATACACACTCATGTATGTATATATTATAAGTATTATATATGTATAATATATTATATAATATTATACTGTATTTATGTATATAGTACGTACATCTATATATACATACCATACACACACACACACACACAACACACAAACACACCACACGCACACACAGGCACCCACACACACACACCGTGCCACGTGGTCTACTGGGAAAATGGCTTACAGAAATAAACTTTGTATATGCCATAGTGTGTGTATGTAATTGTGGTGTGTGTTTTTCGTGTGTGTGTGTGTGTGTTGTTGTTTTGGGTTTGGTGTGTGTGTGTTGTGGTGTGTGTGTGTGTGTGTGTGTGTGTGTGTGTTGGTGTGTTGCGTGTTGGTGTGTTCAATATATAATCTTAGCTTAAGGCCGTACCATCCGTAACTAGCTGGGCCAGCGGTTATGGGTGCATATATCTTTCTCTGCCAAGAGATCTGATTTTGCTGGAATGAATGGGCACCCGCCCTGCACATATTCATAATCCATGGTCCTCCAGTCTTTTTAAAGAGGTTTACAAACTGGGTTGATATAACCTAAATCAGGAAGTAACTATTTCTGTTGGACTTCTTTAGCAGAAGACGCTTGGGAATAAAGCATACCCACCGATATGCCACACAAAAATAGATTTTTTGTATGTTATACGATCAGCTTAGGGGAAGGCCAGGTACCAGTCCGTAAGGAGGAGCCCGAACTCAAATCTCCCGTTGATGCGAGAGAGGCGTAGGGACACCTGGTGAAATTATAATTTAATTGCCCCGGTCACGGGCCTCTGGAATGAGACACTAAGCCCCTTTGAAAGGTCCCAGTAATGCCCTTTTTTTCCCATTCTCTATGTCTTCCCACTGCAGTGATATAGCAATATGATATGGTAGTAAAGCCATAGCGAGGTAATACAATAGCAGTAGCAATGGCACAGTATGGTAGCACGAGCAATAGAAGTAGTGGTGGCACAAGGCAATAACCGTAATTGTAGCAACGAGCAATAGAAGAGTGTGGGTAAAAATAGAGTAGTAACAAGGGAAAACATACGTGAATAAGGGTAAACTAGCGACAAAGAGATAAGAAGCGAGGTGAGGATAAAATAACCGAAGTACGTAAAGATCTAAAATTGCTAAAATTTCAGTAAAAGTATAGTAAATATATGGAAAGTGAGATAAAGATCCGTAAAGTACAGGTGAAGAGTACAGTTTCATGTTCAGTAAATA
>NC_051387.1:38321044-38330344 GCF_015228065.2 Penaeus monodon
TTTTTTTTTTTTTTTTTTTTTTTTAAAAAAAAAAAAAATTTTTTTAAAATTTTGGGGAAAAAAGGGGGGGTTTTTAAAAAAAAAAAGGTTTTTCCCTTTTTTCCTTTGTTTTTGGGAGCAAAGGGCCCCCCAAATTAAAAAAAATTTGAAATTTTGTGCTTCCCCCCTAACCAAAGGCCTTGTTTTCATTTTTTTTTTAATAATGCGCTCCATTTGAAAATTTGGTTTTTACCCAATTTCCCCGTTTTCAAATCTCTTTTTTCCCCTTTTTTTTGGCTTTCCCCCCCCCCATTTCTTTTTTTTCCCTTTCCATTTTGCTCATAATCTTATTTTCCTCTTTCAAAAAAAATTTTGTCCCACGGCAGAAAGACCGTCCTTAGCAATTTAACAGCTTGCTAATCAAAAAAGTTTACGTATATAGAAAATGCATTAAATGAATAGGTTTTGAAAGGATTGAACGTGTCAATTAATTTTTCTAAACAAAAGAGAACATCAATAATACAAATCTACGAAAAACATTTAGAATTAAACAGATTAAAAAACATAAATATGTGAAAAGAAATGGAAAAACAAAACCAAAACAAGGGGCTATTATGAACACACCCAATGATGAATCGGGCCCAGAAAAAAAGGGGGGGCCCCACTAAATTAGTAAAAACAGTCGGCAGAAAGATGGAGTGAGTGGCCAGGCAAGTCACAACCCCGAGGAGTCGAGCAAAACCCCGGGGGTTCCCCTGGTAGAGCAGGCCGCGCATCAATACCCTTAGTTAAGCAAATGGAGGCTGTAAATATAGATTTAATTTTTTTCCCCAACAGAATTTTCGTCATCATTTCCCCCATAATTTTTTTCTTTTTCACGGATCACATCACTTTTTTAAAAATAAAATACTAAAAAATTTTCAGCTGTGGAGTTTAAAGAAAGGGTGGTAAACCATAGAATGGCAACCCCCAGCTAGGTTGCTGGGTTTTGGTGGTCAAAAACGCCCTCCCCAAAAAGGGAAAGTGAACTAAGACGACACAGTGTAACCCCATACGTGTGAGTAGATTGCATAATGTTTGTGGGCAACTGGTAATGGACATCCAATTTGATACACATTGACTGGAAACCCATACCAAAAAGGGACAGTTTTTTTTCTGGGAAAGACATGAAAAGATTAAGCGGGAGCGTGACCAGCAAGCATTTCAAAAGCAAAGAATTTTTTCCTGTTCAGTGATACCCTCATATTTTTGAAAGCCAGGACTTTTTTGGGGTATTAAACCAGGGAAAACGCTGTCATTTGATTTTCCGATTTTGGGGAAATTTTTGAAAGCTAGCTCTAAAAAACCCGCATCCCGTCTGAACTCATTGGGGTTCTCACCCAACTACCAGCCAGAGAAGTGGTCCCCCCCCTCGTGGCTTTTAGCTTAGATTGGCCCCACCCGGGCCCCGCAACCGACGTCGAGCACCCGTCTGGGGGCCCAGTTTAGAAGTCCAAACCACCACCCGAAAATAAGGGCATTTTTGCGGTATTCACAAATCCTATAAGACAAAAAAACGGCTAGCTAAAGAAAGTCTCCTTTTATCAACGTTCCCACCGGAATCACAGGAAGGGCAGGAGGAAAATATAGAGGAAGGGAAAAAGAGCAGACAAGGAGCCTAAGGAAAAACATTTTTTACAGTGTTTTCTGTCTCGACTCCCAAAGCAACCCAAAACCCCCCTTTGGGTTTGTTTTTTGCCAAAAACCCGCACCGAAAGGGTTCAGCCAGTTCCCCCCTCCCCTTTTCCCCGGATGTTTACATTGCAGCCATACTAGAAGGGGAAAAAGCACTGAGATGAAGGGTGCCCTGATTTACCTGCAGGGGCCCCCTTTAGCATTAGCAATTAAATTTCACTGGTTCATTTTATTTTCAAAATGAACCAATGTTGCCGCATAGTTTTGGGGATATCTTCGACCTTTAACCCGCCTCTTAAGATTTTATCCATGAATCCCCCGGTGTTCGAGGCCAAAGGAACGAAATTTTTTAGGGGGTTCGCCTTTTTTCCCCTGAGGGATCCGCAAAGAGAAGTTCATTATTTTTGTGCGGGCCCGAAACAAACTTGGGAGATGATGTGGGCTTGTGTTAAAGGGGCCTAACAATACACCTGTCAAAATGTTAAGCATAAAAATCTTTCCAGGTGTTCAAAAAGAAAGGAAAGAAAAGTCTTTTTGAGCTGAAAAACAAAAGAAATGACATTGAATGGGTTTTCTCGGTTTTCCCAATTTCATCGTAAAAGCCAAGGTCTGCGCAGTTGAAATGAATCTTAGGGGGGCCCCCATCCCAAAATTAAAACGGGTTAAAGCAGGTCGGGGCCCTATTGGGGGAAATGAAAACCAGACCAAAAGGTTTAACAAACAGTGATTGGGGGTTGGCCTCCCAGAGCCCCTAGTTTTTGACCCCAGAAAAACCCGACGCTTTTTACTGTCCTCGGTTTTTAAAAATCCCATAACAAAATGAACTGTAATGATTTGTTAAAGTGTCGAGTCTTTTCCCCTTTTTTTTCTTGGGGCCACCACAGCAGTTTAAAATTTTCTCAAACAGCCAAAAAATTTCCCCCCCAGTGACAAAACCTCTCCCAAAAAACGCCTGCAAGCAGTCAGCCGCCCGGTTTTTGAGGGTCGCTAAAATTTTGGGCCCCTCCCATTTAGAGTCCCCCCAAAAGGCCCCATTAGGGGCCCCCAAACCCCCCCTCTTTTCCCTTTACAAAAGGTCCCCTTTTTGTTTACAACATCTTCCCCCAATCTCTGCATCCCCCGATCAGGGGGGGAGAACAAAGGGGAACATTTTAACGAAAGGGAAAATTTTCCAAAAGGGGTTGAGGCTAAAAGTTTTGAACCATGGACTTTGTGGGAAAATGCAATTTTGCTGGCCCGCCCGTTCTTCCCCCTTTGCCGGTCGCAAAAAGTTTGCTCCAGGTGGCTCAGGTATTACTATTTTTGAACTGTCATATTGTGTAAACCCTTACAAAAAAATTATTTCGCAAAATTTTGGAAAGGGGAGGGGGGGCCCGGGGGGGGGGAAGGGGTCAGGGTTTTGTTTTTGTATGAAATTTTTTTTATGAATGGTCTTTATCCAAAAAACCCCATCGCGCAACAGAAATTTTTCCCTTTTTCACTTCAACAAGCATTAAAAGAAAAAGCAACCCCTTCCCCAAATTCATAAAATTTGGGGGAAAAAACTTGAAATTGCCTTGAAAAAGTGCGGGTTTTGTGCCCGGAACCTGAATTGGTTTTTAAATATTCGTTTGGGCACCCCCCCCCCAAAAACACTCACCCCCCAACCCCCCCCCCCCCCCCCCAAAAAACCCAACACCCCAACACACCCCCCACACACACCAACACACACACACAACACCACCCAGCACACCCACACAAACCACACACACACACACACAACACACACACATGCACACCAACACACCACACACACACAACCACAAAAAACACACACACCAACACACACACCCCAAAAACACACAACAAAACACACCACCACACGCATAAAAAAACCCAAAAACAACACACACGCATTATAAATTTTTAAATATATATAATATATATAAATATATTATATAAATATAAATATATATTAATATATATATAATATTAATATATAATATATATAAATATATAAAATAAATAATACTACATACTTTACATCACACCAAACAAACACACACAACACACACAACACACACCCCCACACCCACACACCCCACACACAAAAAACACCAATAAATATAAAGATATGAAAACACACACACGCAAACCACACACCACACCCCCACACACACACACACACCCCAACACACCACACACCACAACACACACACACCATAAAATAAAACATACACCCCGCAATATATATATATAATATATTATTATTTTTTTTAATAATTAATAAATTTTAACATATTTATATATAATTTTAATATTATAAAATTATAAAAAATAATATATATAATTTAAAAATAATATAAAAAATTATATAAATTTTAAAAAAAATTTTTAATAAAAAAAAAAAGAAATATAAAAATTTTAATAAATTAATTAATAATTATATTATATATATAACATAATAAATAATAATATAAAAAAAAAAAAATTATAAAAATTATATTAATAATATATATATAAAATTATAATATAATATATTATATTATAAACCACACACACACGCACATATGAAAAAATATATAAACATAAAAAAACACACACACACACAACACACAACAACAAATTTAAAAAAATATATTATATATATAGATAAAATTTTTAAATATATATAATAATATATATATATATTTTTTTTTTTTTGGGTTTTTTTTTTTTATAATATATATATATATAATAATAAAAATATAATTATATAAATATATATATTATAAATATATAATAATATATATAATAATATATATATATAATATATATTAATGTGGTGTGTGTGGTGTGTGTTGTGTGGGGTTGTGGGGTGTGGTGTGTTGTATTTTATAAAATTAATATTATTATATATAATAATATAATATATAATTATTATATATATTTTATAATATATAATAATATATATATTATATATATAAATTTAAAAACAAAAAAAAATAATAAAAAACAAATAAACACACACACACACACACACACACAAATATATAACACACACACACAACAACACCACAAAAAAAAAAAAAAAAAAAAAAAAAAAAGGGGGGGGGGGGGAGCACACAACACAAAAACCACCAAACCACACACACCCCCACAAACACAACACCACACCACAAAACCCCACACCACACACAATAAATATACCCTCTAATAACGGTATGCTCATTTTTGACCACCGTGGCCCTCTCCACCTTCCCCCTAAAACTCATCTTGCGCTTTTTTTTCCACTTTACCTCGACACCCGAAAAATTTTTTGATGTTGTCGCCATCTTTTTTTATTTTGCCTTTTCCCTGTTTCCTTCACCATCCCTTCAGCAATTTTTTCTCAATATTTTTAAATTCTATCAATGCCCAATAAAACTTTATTTTACTTTTTTTAAAGATGTCCAACAGCCTTTTAAATTTTTTTTCTACTTTTCATTTTTCGTTTTTTTTTCTGTCCAGTAGTAAGTCTGAAACACCATAGTTCAAAAAATTGCCTTTTTTCTTGTTATTTTTCAGAAACCCAAACACTCAGAACCATATGAACAATTGGAAAACTAATGAGTTCAAAAACCCAGCTTTGTCCGTCTTTCCGTGTTTTTGGGACAACGTGGCTTTTTTTGGAAATGGAAATTTTTTTTTTTTTTTTTACCCCGGTGAATCATCAATATATTAGTAAAAACGCCCAAGATAAAGAATTTTTACTTTTCCACCCCCCACCCCATGTTTTGTAAATTTCATCATCGTTCATTGTGGGTTATTTTCGAATCCCCCATAGTCTTAGTTTCTTGGCTTTTAAGAATAAACCACCTTTTTCGCTTGTTTTTTAACTTATCTAGTAGTTTTTGTAGCCATGATATGTGGCAATTAAAACTATTCATCGGATATCTTAGTTTTGTTTTTTGTACCCTACAACATCAAAAGTTCCTTCAAAATTCTCTAGAGCCCCTTCAAAATTTTCCTTCAGAATAATTTTAAAAAAAGGTACGGAGACAGAATGCAACCTTGTCGTACCCCTTGGTTGACTTCAAACCATTCTGTAACCCATAAGGTTTTTACAGTTCTTGTTGTTGGATACAGGTTTTTTATTATTTGGATGATGTTTTTTGGAAAAATTTCCTAATTATGTTTTTCCCAAGGTTTCGTGTCAACAGTAAAAAAGCCCTAAAAAAATCTTTTTGAAACACAAAAAAAAAGGTCTTTTTGTTTTGTTTTTTCTAGATAATTTTAATTTAAAAAACTGCTGTTCATCGCAATTTTCTTTAACTTTAACTTCATTTTTTCAGAAAAATTTTTTCAAAAAAATTTTGCTGCTGGATTATTAATGAAATTTTTCCGTTATTTTGCATGGAGTGCGTCCCTTTTTTTAGGTGGGGGGGTAAAATTGTTTTTCCCCCCAGTTTTTGGCATCTTTTTTATTCCAAATTTCGTACAATTTTGTAGAATATTCAACATTTTCGCCGCTTTTTGTTTATTTTGCTTTTATTCATCATCCGGGTTTTGTTTCTTTTTTAGGGCTTTTAAACTTCGTTAGCAGTGGCGGGGGTTAAAATTCGTGTTTGTCTAATTAATGTTTTTTTTGATCTTATTTTTTTGTTAGGGGGGAAAAATTTTATTCCTCTTTTTTTTATTTTTTTCCCATCACAAAAAAACTATCTATTTCATTTTTATATTTCCCTTGTAGGTTAAATTTTCGGTAAGTTTCGTACCCCTGTAGAGTTTTAGTTTTTTTTTGATAGAACTTTTTTAAATTTTTGGAATTTAAATATTTTTCCTTATCTGTCGCATACTTTGATTTTTTTTTTTTTTTTGGAAATTTTACCTTCAACGGGTTTATTAAACCCCTTTTGATTTTGGGATCTTCTTTTTTCAATTTAAATTAAATTTTTTCAAATCCGGGGGGAATTGTCATTATTTTTTTGGCGTAGTTTTTTAAGCAGCGTCAGCAGGATTCTTCCCTTTTTCCCACAATCATTTGGTGTTTTATCATTTCACATTGATTGAGCAATTAAAATTGTTTGACCGTAATTCGAAATTTTTGTCAAAGTTTGTAGCGATTTTGAGGTGTGTGGACGCTCCATCTTTTGAGTCTTATTTGAAAGTCGAAATTTGTGTTGGTGGTCACTGTTTTCAGTTTCCCAGGCTTTTTGGCATTTTATAAACTTTTCCATTTCTGGTTCAACAAAAGTAATCTGGTTGGGTTTTTTGTCTGGTTAAAACCCCAAAGTACAAAGTCTGGGGGTTTGGGAAAAATGTGGTTTGGGTTATAGATTATTGTACTACAAAATTCATAAAAACTTTCCCTCTTTTATTTATATTCCCAAGGGCCCAATTTCCCCCAGATGTCATTTTTTTTGACATTTTTGCCCACTTTTGGGTGAGGCTCCCTATTACTTTACATCTTGTTTGGTTGCCTAAAGTTTTTTGGAGGTTTATAAAAATTTTCCCTTTTTCTCACTTGCAATGTGGTTTTTTTGGGACATTGTAATACTAATTTAGAGGTTTTTTTTGTATTTGATTTTTTAAAGCTTACTTTTGGGGTGTACCCAAATTTGTGCATTCATTTTTTTTGGTTTGGTTTTTTTTTTTTTTTTTTTTTTTTTTGAAACTTCATTACTTTAAATTTCCGTTCTTTTGAAACTTCCTTTTTTCAAGGTTGAAAACCCATTCTTTATTTCTTACGTTCCATTATTTTAATTTTTTTTAAAATTGGACGTTTTTCTTTACCCTTTTCCCTCATTTTCCTTACGGTTACAAAAAACCCCCCAAATAAGGGGGGTGGGTTTTAATTTCTTTTTCTTTGATTTTTTCTTAAAAGAAAATTGAGTGGCCCCCCAGGCCCTTTTCCCCCCCATCTCCAAAAGGGAGGAATATCTTTCCGTTTAAAAATTCCCCAATGGGTAGTTTGGGGAAAAAGTAAAAAGAAAAGGTTTCCCAGGTTCTAATGCCCGCCCAACAGCTTCACCGAACCCTTGGATAGGGAACAAAGGGGTGACTGTAAGGAACCCCCGGGGGGGGTTTTTTCACCCCCGGGAAAAAATTATTAAAAAAATTTTTAATTAAAAAAATTTTTAAAGAATAATATTTATTTAAACCCCTCATTATTTACTAATAAAAAATTATAAAATTTTATATATTAAAATATTATAAAATTTTATTTAAATATATATAATCTTTTATATATTATAATATATTATATATATATATTTTATATATATTATAATAATATATATATATTTTTGTTTTTAAAATATTGTATATTGTATATAATTTTTATTATATTTAAAATATTTTATATATTAAAATAATAATATAATATATTATATATATATTAACAAAAATGTGTGTGAAAGGTAAAATAAAAAGGGGGGTAATTGCTTTGGGGCCCCCCGGTTTTATATTTTGTCAAACAGGTTATATCGGATTTATCTAATTTTTCATAACTATTGCGTCAAAATTTTAATTTCATTCCTCACACTACAACATTTAAGAGTCGTGCAATTTTATGCACTATTTTTTTTTTTTTTTTTTGTCTCTCGCTTCCTAGTCATTTAATAAAAAATAGATAAATAATAATAACAATGATAGTAATGATAATAATAATAATAATAAAACATGCATGGAAGGGTTACGTTAGTTGCCACACACTGACATTCATATCTTATCGTTAATTACAGCAACAGGTGGCAAAAGAGTTTTAACTTTATATAAAATATTCCTCTGACAGCATCTCATTATGTATGTCTACATTCTGAAACAAAGAGTGCAATTTTCTTCAATTTTCCCTGTAGTCTGTTTTCAAAGTAAAGTTAATTCACAGTTGTAACGCATTTGTAAATACTAATACATAAACGCTCTAAGGGATAATTCTGACTGCGAACAAAGTCAAACATATTCAGAAATATGCTGTTTTTTTCACAAGTGCGTGTGAATTTATGGAAACTTCTTTTTCCCCATTATATTCTTCATACAATTTGGATTGGAGCTGTATGTTCCGAGAAACGTGGGAGTACTTACACAACGTTATAATTAACGTCCCTGTTTCCCATTCGTATTAAACATCATTGCCATTGTTTATCATCATTTATCTACTTAGTGACAATTCGTCTCGCTAAAAGGTATTTGGCTGTAATCTTTACGAATTAGAAGAAAATACCTCAAGGCTGTGGTTTCGGGGAGGTTCTTGTAATTAGAGCGACCCACCTCTGTGCTGGACTTTTTAACTGCGTTCAGTGATTATGATGTTTATATTCTTATTATTCATATTCCTTTATTCATGATTTTTTCTCACATTCTTATTTACTTATACTTAGATGTAGTAAACATGATCTCTTTAGTTAAATTTTCAATATATAGTATATATGTTAATATATAAAGTATATATTATATATAAAATATAATATTTTAAAATATATATAGTAATAATATATATATATAAATAATATAATATATATAATATATATATATATGGGTGGGTGTGTGTGTGGGTGGTGGTGTATGTATATAAAAATATATATATATATATATTATATATATATATAATATAAAATTTTATAAAAATATTAAATTTATTTTGTTGGTGTGTGTGTGGGTGTGTGTGTTATGTGTGTGTGTTATATATATTAAAAATATATTATATAT
>NC_051387.1:38330444-38341582 GCF_015228065.2 Penaeus monodon
TTTTGGACATTATCGAGAGGTTTGCCTACCCCTAAAAAAAGAATTTTTTTGGAAGAAACCAAAAACTGTAAAATGGTTAACAGAATGGTTTCGAATCAACCAAAGGATACGACAAGTTGCATTCTGTCTCCGTCCTTTTAAATATTATTCTGAAGGAATTAGAGAGGTGCTCTAGAGATTGAAGGAACTGAGATGTTGAGGACAAATATCAAATCTAAGATTGCCGAGATATGTTTTAATTGCCAGCAGTATCACTGAGCTACAACAACTACTAGATAAAGTTAGAAAAGCAAGCGAAAAGGCTGGTTTTATTCTTAATGCCAAAAAAACTAAGACTATGGAGATTCGAAGTTTAACCGACAATGAACGATGATAAAACCCATGTTACAATCAATGGAGTGGTTGTGGAAAATGTGAAAGAGTTTCATTTTATCTTGGAGCTGTTTTTACTAATTAATATTGATTTCCACGGAGAAAAAAAAAAAAAAAAAAATTGCCATTCCCAAAAAACGCCACAGTTGCCCCCAATAACATCGGGAAAAGACGGACAAAGCTGAGGTTTATTGAACTCATTATTTTTTTCCCAAATTGTGTCATATGGTTCTGAGTGTTTGGTTTGCTAAAGAAGATAAACAAAAAAAAAAGGTCAATAGTTTTAAACTATGGTGTTACAGACGTGTAACTACTGGACAGAAAAGAAACCCGAATGATGAAGTGCTGAGAAAATAAATTGTAAAGACTGGCTGTTGGACATCTTAAAACAAAAGTTAAACTAAAGTTTTATTGGTCATGTGATGAGAAGTAAAAGTATTGAGAAAAAAATTGCTGAGAGGGATGGTGAAGGAAACAGAGAAGAGGCAAACTAAAGACAAGACTGAGGGGGACAACATCAAGATATTTGCGGGCTGTCCCATGGTACAAGTGGAAAGAAAAGCGCAAGATCGAGTTGAAGGGGCGAAGGATGGTGGAGAGGTTTCCCCGGCTGGTCAAACCCTGAGCATACCGTTATTGATGAGGATATATATATATGTGTGTGTTTTGTGTGTGTGTGTGTGTGTGTTTTGTGTGTGTGGGGGTGTGTGTGGGGTGTGGGGTGTTGTGGTTGTGTGGTGTGTGTGTGTGTGTACTCACCCCCCCCCCCCCATATATATATATATGTATATGTATATTATATTATATATATATATAAAATTATATTATATATATTATTTGTGTGTGGGTGTGTGTGTGTTGTGTGTGTGTTATAATTTTGTGTTGTGTGTGGGGGGGTGTGTGTTGTGTGTGTGGTGTATGTGTGGGTGTGTCTATATATATCTGTGTGTGTGGGTGTGTGTTTTAAATTTTATATATTATATATATTATATATTATATATATATATATATATATATATATATATATATATATATATGTATATATATATACATATATATATATATATATATACCACAACACACCACACACCACACACCCCACACACACCACACACACACCACAACACAATATATCATATATATATATTTATATATAAAAAATATTATATATATTATATTATATACAATATTATAATATTATATATATATATATATTTTTATATATTTTTATATATAATATACACCCCCCCACACACACACCCACACACACCACACACACACCACACACACACAAATATATTAAAAAATTATATTTATATATATATATATTATATTTTATATATATAATATTATATATATTTTATGTGTGTGTGTGTGGTGTGTGGGGGTGTGTGGGGTTTTATATGTTCAAAATATTTAAATAGTGCGTGGTGTTGTGGTGTTTATAATTATAATATATATATATAATAATATATATATATATAATATAATATTTTATATTTATATTTTTAATTATATAAATATAAAATTAATATTATATTTTATGTGGGGGGGGGTTTTGGTATATTACACACAACACACACACCCCCCAAAACACACACCACACACCTTATATAAATTATAATATATAATATATAATTTATATTATATATTTACATATATATCCCAATATAATATATAATTTAAATATATAAATATATATATATATATTGTGTGGTTTTTGTGTGGTTTGTGTGTGTGGTGTGTGTGTGTGTGTGTATGTGTGTGTGTGTGGTGTGTGTGTGGGGTGTGTGTGTGGTTGTGTGTTTTTTGTTTCATTATTTACATATGTGCATGTGTTTTTTGTGTGTGTTTTTATAAAATAATAAAATTATATATTATTATATATTATATTATATTATATTATATATATATATATATATATTTTTGCGTGTGTTGTTTTGTGTGTGATGTATGTATGTATGTGTTGTGTAATATGTGTATATATTATATTTTTTATATATTTATATATATATATATATTTTATATATATATTATATCAAATAAAATATAAAATTTACATATTTTTATATATCTATATATATTTATATATATATAATATATATATATTATAATAATAAATGTGTGGTAATATATATATAAAATATAATATTTTATAATATTATATGTTATATATATATATATAAAATTTATTTTATATATAAAAATTATTATATATTATATATATATGGCGTGTGTGTATTTTGTTTATGTGTATTGTTGGTGGTTTTGTTGTGTGTGTGTGTGTGGTGTTGTGTTGTGTGTTGGGGTGTGTTTTGTGTGTGTGTGTGGTGTGTGTGTGTGTTTTTTTATCTTATATATTTATATGTGTGGGGGTATTTGTGTGTGTGGGGTGTGTGTGGTGTGTGTTTTTGGTGTGTGTGTGGGGGGTGTGTGGGGTGTGTGTGGGGTGTGTGTGTTTTGGGGTGTGTTTGTATGTATGTATGTATGATATATATGTATTATTATATATATATTAATAAAATATATATTTATATAAAATTTATATATATATATATATTTTATTATACATATATATGTATATTTTTAATTTTATAATATTATTATTATATTATATAATATATATATATTTTATAAATATATATATATATTTTATATATAAAATATATATATATAAATATATATGCCGTGTGGTGTATGTTTTGTAGGGTTTTATGCGTGGGGTGTGATTGGGGTGTGTATGTGTGGTGGTTTGTGTGTGTGGTGTGTGGTGTGGGGTTTTTGGTGTTTTGGGGGTGGTGTGTGGTGTGTGGTGTGTGTGGGGTGGTGTGTGTGTGGGTGGGGTGTGTGTGGTGTGGGGTGGGTGTGTGGGTGTGTGGTTTTGGGGTGGGGGCGGTTGTGTGTGGTGTGGGGTGTGCATGTGTGTTGTGTGCATGTGTGGTGTGTGTGTGTGTGTGGGGGTGTGTGTTGTGGTGGTGTGTGGGGTGTGGTGTGTGTGTTTTGTGTTGTGTGATGTGGGTGTTTTTGCGTGTGTGTGTTTCCTTATCAAGCGTATATTATACTGAAAAACCTAATTCAGGTTCCGGTCAGTCAACAGCCTGTCATCTTCATTCAAGGCAAGTACAAGATTTTTTCCAAATTATATGAATTTCGGTAAATGGATTGCAATTTGTCTTTTAATGCTTGTTGAAGTGATAAAGGGAAATAATTGCATGTTGCGCGATGGTATTTTCGGTATAAAGTACACATTCATAGAAAAAATTGCATACAAACACATAAACACATGACGCCCTTCCCCTCCCTCCTCGATTCCCCTGTCTCCACTCCTCCCTTCCACATCTTTTGTCCATGTAAATAATTTATGTAAGGTGTGACACCAATATGAAGTTCAACAGTAGTAATACCCTGAAGCCCCATGGAGTACAAATCTTTCCTTGACGCTATCCTGTCAGGCAAGGGGAATGAATCGAGGCGTGTGCCAACAAGCAATTTTGCATTTTCCTTTCACAAAATCTTCATAGGTCTACAAATATCTTCTAGCTCATACCCTGTTTGGAAATCTTCCTTCGTTATAATGTTCTCCGTTGTTCTCCGCCTGATCAGGGGATGCAGAGAGTGGGAGGAAGATGTTGTGAACACAAAGGGGACCGTTGTGAAGGAAGAGGTGGGGCTGGTCGGCCTCATGTGGCCTATTGGGGTGACTCTGAATGGTGAGCAGGCATAATTTTAGCGATCCTCGATACCTGTGGCAGGCTGATCTGCTTGCAGGCAGATTTGTGGGAGAGAGTTTGTCACTGGCATGGATCTGGCTGTTTGAGATAATTTGAAGCTGCTGTGTGTGGCTCCAAGAAAACAGAGGTAAAGAGCTCGACACTTTAACAAATACATACAGTCTTCATGTGTGATGCATCAGGATTATTCAATCCGAGGACAGTAGAAGCGTCAGGTTTTCTGTGGTCAATACTAGAGGCTCTAGGAGGCCAACACCCATCACTGTCCTTGTTAGATCCTGTGTCCTGGTTGCACTCCACCAATATGTCCCCTGACTGCATTAACAGTTTAATTGTCGGAGATGCAGGGCCTACATAAGATTCAATTTCAACTGCGCAGACCTTGGCTATACTGAGTGAAACTTGGGAAACCGAGAGAACATTCAATGTCATTTTCTTTTGATTTCAGCTCTAAAAGACGTTTCATCCTTTCATTTTGAACACCTGTCAAGATGTTATGCTTAACATCTTGACAGGTGTATTGTTATGTCCCTTACACAAGTCCACATCATCTGCAGCTTGCTTCAGGCGCACATAAAAATCAGTGAACTTCTCATTGCGGGACTCCCTGCACTGGGAAAAGGCGAGACGCCTGAAAAAATTCGTTCCTTTGGCCTCGCAACACTCAGGGATTCACTGGAGGACATCTATAAGGCAGATCTGAAGTCGAAGATATGCCAAAACTATGCGGCAACATTGGTCTCATGTTGGCAAATAAGCATGAACGCAGTGTATTAATTGCTAATGCTGAAGTGGGCCATGCAGGTCAATCATGGCAGCATAATCATCTCAGTGCTGTTTCCATTCTATGTATGGCTGCAATGTCACATCCTGGGCAAGGGATGGGGGAGACTGGACTGAATCCTTCGGTGCTGGAGTACATGGCGAAGGTGCCGAAGCCGGAAGGTTCGTGGGAGACAGTTGGCTGTGGTTCTTCAGTCTGCAGGGGAGTCGGAGACAGCAAACAGCTGTAAGAATTGTTGTTCCTTAGGCTTCCTTGTCTGCTCGTTGTCCTCTCCTCTATATTTGTCCTCCTGTCTTCCTGTGATTCCGGTAGCGACGTTGATGAAGGAGACTTTCTTTAGCGTAGCCGCTTTTTTTCGTCTTCATAGGAATTCTGATGAATATCCTGTCTTAAATGTCCGTTACTTTTCGAGGCTGGTGGCTTGGACTTCTAAACTTGTGGCGCCTCACAGACGGTGCTACGACGTCGGAATTGCTTGGGCACGGTCGGCCAATCTTAGAGCTCAACGCCACGGAGGGGAGGAGCCTACTCTCTCTGGCTGTGTAGTTCGGTGAGAACGCCAATGCAGCTTCAGACAGGATGCTGGTTGTTGTAGAGCATAGCTTCTGTCTAAAATATCCAAAATCAGGGAAATCAAATGACAGCCAGTATTCCCTGGTTTTAATACACCACAAAAGTCACTCAGGCATTTCAGAATATGAGGGTAGTCACTGAACAGGAGAAAATTGCATTGCATGTTGAAACTGCATTGCTGGATCACGCTGCCGCTTAATCTCTTCACTGTCTTTCCACAGAAAATAACTGTGCCCTTTGGGTATAGGTGTCCAGTCAATGTGTATCAAATGTGGATGTCCATTACACAGTTTGTCCACTAATACATTATATGCAAATCATACTCACACGTATGAGGTGTACGACTGTGTCGTCCTTAGTTCACTTCTACTTCTTCGGATGGCAGTTTTGGACTCAACCAAAGCACCATGTCACCATAGCTGGTGGTTTGCCATTCTATGGTTTACCACTCTTACTTCAAGCTCCACAGCTGAATACTTTGTATGTATGTTTTACTTTTCATACAAAAGTGATTGATGAATTCCGTGAAAAATGAAAATTAATACTGTGAAGTGATGACGGAAATTCTGTTGGGAAAATAATTAAATCTATACTGTTACAGCCTCCATTTGACTTGAACATAAGGCTATTGATAGCTGCGGCCTGCTCTACCAATGGCAACCCTGGGCTTTTGCTCGACTACCTCGGGTGATTGATAGACTTAGCCTGGCCACCTCACTCCATCTTTCTGCCGACATGTTTTACTACTAGTCCGAGTGTGCCTCCTTTTCACTGGTCACCGACGTTCATCATTGGGTGTGTTCATAACTAGCCATTGTTGTGCGATTCTGTGTGCCATTTTCTTTACACATATTTATTTGTTTCAAGTCTGTTTAATTCTAAATGTGTGCGTAGATATTTGTATTTATTGATGTTCTACTTTGTAGTTTAGAATAATTAATTGACACGTTCATATCCTTTATCAAAACCATATTCATTTAATGCATTCTTCTATATACAGTAAACATGTTGCTGAATTTAGCAGAGCTAGTTAAATATGCTAAGGTAGTCGGTCTTTCTGCCGTGGGCACAAATGTTTAGTTTTGAAAGAGGAAGTAAGATATATAGAGCAAAATGGAAGAGAAGAAAAAAGAGAATGGGGGGGAGAAGCAAAAGGAGAGAGATTTGAAACGCAAAATGGTAGAATTTCAAGAGTGGGAAAGACAGCATGAATATAAAGTGAACAAGGCTGTTAAGAAGCACATTCATGAGTTGGCCCTTGCTCGCAGAAGACCTATTAACCTTTTACTAAATGAGAGTCGTGATCATTACTCTAAATTAATAATGCCGAATGGAAAGGACAGTATTGATTTTTTGCACAGATTTGAGAAAATTGGCAGGTTTGCATGGACGGCATTCTAATGATTATCATATTCATCTTGGTTCAATTTTGGGAGGTTAAAGGCTAATATCATAGATGCTGACTCGTACCACAAATAGTTCAAAGAAACAAAGACCTTGATTACTAGAATGACCCAGTATTTAGATCACTGGTTGTTTGATTATTTCAAATGATCTGCCTCGTCAACAGTTAAGGTCATTACCGGCGAATACCATGTTAGATAGAAATATTAAAATATCTAAAACTTAAAAAATCTACTAATAAATATCTTACAGATAATATATTAAATATCAAAGCATAGATATTATGCTCAAAGTGTATAAAATTATTACATAAACATTATGCATAATTAAATTTTATTGGAACTATTAGCCTCCCTAAGGAAACTAATAAAACCCTCTATCCCCCAAAACATTTTTTGCGTATATGGGGGAGACACATCTTTCCACTACACATGCGACCGTAAATGGCTCTTGGCATCCCTCACAAACTGCTTCACTTTTAGCCATTATAAGCCCATTAGTCAGCCTTGTGTGCCCGATTCTTAGTCTCGTTAATCCAACTTCTACTTTTCGGTTGGGATGGATGTTGGTCACCCAACTGCAGAGGACATCTCTAATCTCTCGCAGTTTGTTTCTAGATGCCTCCATTATTCCATCCATTTATCGCGAAGACAGCTCCTGATGCTGGGTTTCAGGTCGGTGTGTGGGAGAGGAAAACGGCTGAGTGCAGCTGCCTTGGCCTTCCGATCAGCTCGCTCATTCCCACTGACACCAACATGCACTGGCACCAAACATCTTATTAAGTGTTGACATTAGTGCAAGCAAGTCTTGAACCTCCCTCATTACTGGATGTGATGAATTTAGGCTCTTGATTGCTTGCAAGGCACTATAAGACAATATATAACAATAAAATGGTTTGTAAGATCTCTAGTCATCTTAACTGCTGCAAGGATGGCATGTAACTCTACATTGAAGATTTGAGGCTGCTAGAGAGACTGCAAGATGCAGTCTTCCTTTCTGCTCACTACTGCAAAAGCCCACACCATTTTCAGATTTCGAGCCATATTTATATATGCATCTGATCATTGGAAACTTAGAACTGTGATGAAGAAATCTCTCTCTGACTTCTGCTTCGGATCTCTCCCCTTTCCCAATTCCAAACCAAACCCCAGCTCGACTTGATTAGTCCAAGGGGGAATTGGGGAATTCCAACAGCCAGAACCTTACTGAGAATTAATTTAAGATCTTCCACTAGTTTTCCTCATTCTCCTACCATAGGACTGACTATCCTCAAGGGGGCTGAAAACCAATCTGGATGTAGGAGACCCCCGGAATCCTTTGTAGTCTCATGTAGTAAATCAGGTTCATGTACTCCCGGTATAATGAAAGAGGTGGTTCTCCACTCTCAGCATACAGGGACTCCACAGGCGAAGGCCTGGAAGCCCCAATACAGATTCTGAGAGCTTCATTATGAACTGAGTCCAACATCTGGAGAAGAGTGCGAGTTGCAGATGAATAAGCCTCACATCCATAGTCAAGCTTACTACGAATAAGTGCTTGGTATAGCTTACAGAAGTGTTGTGCAGTCTGCACCCCAAGATAAATGTGAAAGAACCCACATAATACTAAGTGCTTTTTTTAGCCTTCACTTTTAACTGTTTGATTTTGAGGCACCCATGTAAGCCTTGAGTCAAAAATTAGACACAAGTACTTCACCTCTTGGACAAATTGTAGTGGGTTTGATCCTAAATAGAGGGAAGGATGGAACTTTCCTTGTTTGCGGAAATGTATAGCCATGGTCTTGCTTGGGGAAAATTTAAACCCATGGTATGTTGCTCACCGTACAACCTAATTTATTGCAGTCTGCCTGTGTCTTTGTAAGCTTCCTCCTGAGCAGTACATTGTAAAGTCATCCACATACAGATTACATGAGACAGCACTTGGAACACCCTTTACAATGGCAAACAGGGTCACACTTAAGCCACTCCCTTAGGGGACCCCTTCCAGCTGATCTCCCAGATTAGAGAAACACTAAACTCTAAACTTTGTATGAAGGTAGGTAATGCCTGCTCTTAACTAATGCCATGCTTCCAAGTAGTATTGTAAACCTTTTCAAAGGGCAAAGAAGACTGCTAACATGTGACGTCGCTGTCCAAAGGAATTCTGTATGGCAGTTTCCATCCTCATAAGTGCATCTGTGGTTGATATTAATTTTTTTACATCCATACTGATATGGGGTCAGCACATTTTCCTTTTCTAGCAGCCTTGCCAGGTATAGGGACAGAATGATCATAGCCTCTTTCCATGTGGATGGCACTGCCCTCCCTATAGATCCTATTGAATAGGTTCCAACAGGAAAATTCTGGGAGCTCTCCGGTGAGATATCATTTAGTATGGAATATCATCAAAATGGCAAGTTGTATAGACATTCTGCTGCAGTCCTACTGAAGAACGACACTGGGTGTCATTCCTGTTCAGCCCGAAGAATGGAGAATCGGCAGTGTAAGAAGCTCCAGAGGAGATTTCTGCCATTGATTTGGCTAGCTCATTAGCAACATGTTTTTTGTCTGTGATGATTATGCCATCAATCTTCAAAGCAGGTGGTGACATGGATGTGCTCTTTCCAGCAATCTTATGTACCTTTAGTACTTGGCTCGGGTCTTTCTGTAATGGATCCAGGTTACATCACTGCCTTAATGCAGCTTTTCTTGCTCTGACAGCTTGTTGGCATTCATCAGACCGCCATGGTACTGGAGGTCGACGGTAATGGCCACTACTTTTTGGAATGGATGCTTCTGCTGCAAGGTGATTTCGTGATGTGAGGTGATTAACAGCACCTTGAATACACTGGAAATCATTCACAAGATCCTTGCAATACTGCAGTTGATCTAAAAAGATTCCAGTCCACATGTTCAAGTCGCCATCTCTGCACTCCATTGGCTGGAATACCATTCACCTCCTCCAAAAGTATTGGAAAATGGTCACTTCCATGCAAGCCTTCCATGACCTGCCATGTGAAGTTCAACTGTGAATCAGGTGAGCCTATTGACAGGTCTATATTGGAGAATGTCCCACTTTGAATTTGGAAATGTGTGGGAGTGTGACTGTTCCGTAAAACTGCATCTACTCTTAAGAATAAGGACTCCAAGGCCTTTACTCGAGGGTTGCACAAAGTGTCTCCCCAGAGGTGATGCCGACCATTGAAATCTCCCAAGAGTAGAAATGGATGTGGCAACTGCTCAAGTATATCTTCTAAATCATTAATGTTTAGATTATGTGGAGGAAGGTAGATGGATTCAACAGTGTAAGGTTCGTGGTCAAGCCTATTCCCCACAGCCTTCACCTGCAGTGTTGTTCTGCAGGGGATAGCCTGGAAGGGAATATCTTGACGTACCATTACTGCTACTTCCTCCATGAGGTCCATTGTCAGAGGTTCCCCTATGGGCTTGAACTTAGAATCCTCTCAGGGAAAATGGGACAATTTTCCCTGGTCATAATCTCTTGTAGGCATACACAAACTGGGTTACATGAAGCTATCAGATGTTGCAGTTCTTCCCATTTTGCATGAATTCCCTGACAGTTCCATTGGATTAGGGTATCCAGTTCTTTAGATTATTTCTTCATAAGGTGTTTGGCAGCACCTGTGGTCAAGGTTTGCCTCACACCTTTAGGCTGTCCCTTTCCATGATCCTGGGAGTACCTTTTTAATATTTGTTTACCTGTGGAACTAGTTTCCACGGGTTTCCCTTGGATAGGTTCAGGATTTCTTTGCCTGGGCAAAGGACGGACCTGAGCCTTTGCTTCAGGGGCATTCTGCCTAGCAGCAGAGGCCCTGTTTGGGGTGTGGTGGCAGCTGGAGCTGTCACCGTTGAGGCCTCTGGAGCCTTGCCTGATGGCTCCAAAGACCTTACTTTGGGAGGAGTCTCCTCAATAGACCCCTCACTCCTACTCCATTTCTCGTGGAACAACTCACCAGAGGCAGTGTCAGCAGTTTGGGACTGAGGTTTAGAGGAAGTGGCAGAGTGTGTGCTGTACCTGGACAGTTGTCATCTTCTTGATGACCTGTTGTACCACACTTTACACATATTCTTGGTTGTCCATTTTCTTTAAAACGGCTATCCACTGCAGACAACACTGCAGGTGAAGGCTGTGAGAATAGGCTTGACACGACCTACACTTTGAATCCATCTCCTTTCTCCACAATCTGAAATTATGATTGGAAGATCTCTGGGCAGTTGCCACATCCAGTTTCTCTCCAACCCTCAAACTGGAGGGTCCCTTTCTTAAAAGTTTTT
>NC_051387.1:38341682-38344182 GCF_015228065.2 Penaeus monodon
CTTTTGTTTTTGAATAATTTTGTATTCGCCGTAATGACTTAACTGTGACGAGCGATCATTGAAATAATCAAACAACATGATCTAAAACTGGTCATTCTAGTAATCAAGTCTTGCTTTCTTTGAACTATTTGTGGTACGAGTCAGCATCTATGATATTAGCCTTAAACTCCCAAAATTGAACCAAGATGAATATGATAATCATTAGAATGCCGTCCATGCAAACCTGCCAATTTTCTCAAATCTGTGCAAAAAATCAATACTGTCCTTTCCATTCGGCATTGTTAATTTAGAGTAATGATCACGACTCTCATTTAGTAAAAGGTTAATAGGTCTTCTGCGAGCAAGGGCCAACTCATGAATGTGCTTCTTATCAGCCTTGTTCACTTTATATTCATGCTGTCTTTCCCACTCTTGAAATTCTACCATTTTGCGTTTCAGATCTCTCTCCTTTTGCTTCTCCCCCCCATTCTCTTTTTTCTTCTCTTCCATTTTGCTCTTTATATCTTACTTCCTCTTTCAAAACTAAACATTTGTGCCCACGGCAGAAAGACCGACTACCTTAGCATATTTAACTAGCTCTGCTAAATTCAGCAACATGTTTACTGTATATAGAAGAATGCATTAAATGAATATGGTTTTGATAAAGGATATGAACGTGTCAATTAATTATTCTAAACTACAAAGTAGAACATCAATAAATACAAATATCTACGCACACATTTAGAATTAAACAGACTTGAAACAAGTAAATATGTGTAAAGAAAATGGCACACAGAATCGCACAACAATGGCTAGTTATGAACACACCCAATGATGAACGTCGGTGACCAGTGAAAAGGAGGCACACTCGGACTAGTAGTAAAACATGTCGGCAGAAAGATGGAGTGAGGTGGCCAGGCTAAGTCTATCAATCACCCGAGGTAGTCGAGCAAAAGCCCAGGGTTGCCATTGGTAGAGCAGGCCGCAGCTATCAATAGCCTTATGTTCAAGTCAAATGGAGGCTGTAAGAGTATAGATTTAATTATTTTCCCAACAGAATTTCCGTCATCACTTCACAGTATTAATTTCATTTTTCACGGAATTCATCAATCACTTTTGTATGAAAAGTAAACATACATACAAAGTATTCAGCTGTGGAGCTTGAAGTAAGAGTGGTAAACCATAGAATGGCAACCACCAGCTATGGTTGACATGGTGCTTTGGTTGAGTCAAAACTGCCATCCGAGCAGGTAGAAGTGAACTAAGACGACACAGTCGTACACCTCATACGTGTGAGTATGATTTGCATATAATGTATTAGTGGACAAACTGTGTAATGGACATCCACATTTGATACACATTGACTGGACACCTATACCAAAGGGCACAGTTATTTTCTGTGGAAGACAGTGAAGAGATTAGCGGCAGCGTGATCCAGCAATGCAGTTTCAACATGCAATGCAATTTTCTCCTGTTCAGTGACTACCCTCATATTCTGAAATGCCTGAGTGACTTTTGTGGTGTATTAAAACCAGGGAATACTGCTGTCATTTGATTTCCCTGATTTTGGGATTATTTTAGACAGAGCTATGCTCTACAACAACCAGCATCCTGTCTGAAGCTGCATTGGCGTTCTCATCGAACTACACAGCCAGAGAGAGTAGGCTCCTCCCCCTCGTGGCGTTGAGCTCTAAGATTGGCCGACCGTGCCCAGCAATTCCGACGTCGTAGCACCCGTCTGCGAGGCGCCACAAGTTTAGAAGTCCAAGCCACCAGCCTCGAAAAGTAACGGACATTTAAGACAGGATATTCATCAAAATTCCTATGAAGACGAAAAAAAGCGGCTACGCTAAAGAAAGTCTCCTTCATCAACGTTGCTACCGGAATCACAGGAAGACAGGAGGACAAATATAGAGGAGAGGACAACGAGCAGACAAGGAAGCCTAAGGAACAACAATTCTTACAGCTGTTTGCTGTCTCCGACTCCCCTGCAGACTGAAGAACCACAGCCAACTGTCTCCCACGAACCTTCCGGCTTCGGCACCTTCGCCATGTACTCCAGCACCGAAGGATTCAGTCCAGTCTCCCCCATCCCTTGCCCAGGATGTGACATTGCAGCCATACATAGAATGGAAACAGCACTGAGATGATTATGCTGCCATGATTGACCTGCATGGCCCACTTCAGCATTAGCAATTAATACACTGCGTTCATGCTTATTTGCCAACATGAGACCAATGTTGCCGCATAGTTTTGGCATATCTTCGACTTCAGATCTGCCTCTTATAGATGTCCTCCAGTGAATCCCTGAGTGTGCGAGGCCAAAGGAACGAATTTTTCAGGCGTCTCGCCTTTTCCCAGTGTAGGGAGTCCCGCAATGAGAAGTTCACTGATTTTTATGTGCGCCTGAAGCAAGCTGCAGATGATGTGGACTTGTGTAAGGGACATAACAATACACCTGTCAAGATGTTAAGCATAACATCTTGACAGGTGTTCAAAATGAAAGGATGAACGTCTTTAG
>NC_051387.1:38349182-38364182 GCF_015228065.2 Penaeus monodon
CATGTAAATAATTTTATGTAAGGTGTGACACCAATATGACAGTTCAACAGTAGTAATACCCTGAGCCACCATGGAGTACAAATCTTTCTTGACGCTATCCTGTCAGGCAAGGGGAATGAATCGAGGCGTGTGCACAGCAAGCAATTTTGCATTTTCCTTCACAAAGATCTTCATAGGTCTACAAATATCTTCTAGCCTCATACCCTGTTGGAAATCTTCCTTCGTTATAAATGTTCTCCGTTGTTCTCCGCCTGATCAGGGGATGCAGAGAGTGGAGGAAGATGTTGTGAACACAAAGGGGACCGTTGTGAAGGAAGAGGTGGGGCTGGTCGGCCTCATGTGGCCTATTGGGGTGACTCTGAATGGTGAGCAGGCATAATTTTAGCGATCCTCGATACCTGTGCAGGCTGATCTGCTTGCAGGCAGATTTGTGGGAGAGAGTTTGTCACTGGCATGGATCTGGCTGTTTGAGATAATTTGAAGCTGCTGTGTGTGGCTCCAAGAAAACAGAGGTAAAGAGCTCGACACTTTAACAAATACAGTACAGTTCATGTGTGATGCATCAGGATTATTCAATCCGAGGACAGTAGAAGCGTCAGGTTTTCTGTGGTCAATACTAGAGGCTCTAGGAGGCCAACACCCATCACTGTCTTGTTAGATCCTGTGTCTGGTATGCACTCCACATATGTCCCCTGACTGCATTAACAGTTTAATTGTCGGAGATGCAGGGCCTACATAAGATTCAATTTCAACTGCGCAGACCTTGGCTATACTGAGTGAAACTTGGGAAACCGAGAGAACATTCAATGTCATTTTCTTTTGATTTCAGCTCTAAAAGACGTTTCATCCTTTCATTTTGAACACCTGTCAAGATGTTATGCTTAACATCTTGACAGGTGTATTGTTATGTCCCTTACACAAGTCCACATCATCTGCAGCTTGCTTCAGGCGCACATAAAAATCAGTGAACTTCTCATTGCGGGACTCCCTGCACTGGGAAAAGGCGAGACGCCTGAAAAATTCGTTCCTTTGGCCTCGCACACTCAGGGATTCACTGGAGGACATCTATAAGAGGCAGATCTGAGGTCGAAGATATGCCAAAACTATGCTGCAACATTGGTCTCATGTTGGCAAATAAGCATGAACGCAGTGTATTAATTGCTAATGCTGAAGTGGGCCATGCAGGTCAATCATGGCAGCATAATCATCTCAGTGCTGTTTCCATTCTATGTATGGCTGCAATGTCACATCCTGGGCAAGGGATGGGGGAGACTGGACTGAATCCTTCGGTGCTGGAGTACATGGCGAAGGTGCCGAAGCCGGAAGGTTCGTGGGAGACAGTTGGCTGTGGTTCTTCAGTCTGCAGGGGAGTCGGAGACAGCAAACAGCTGTAAGAATTGTTGTTCCTTAGGCTTCCTTGTCTGCTCGTTGTCCTCTCCTCTATATTTGTCCTCCTGTCTTCCTGTGATTCCGGTAGCGAACGTTGATGAAGGAGACTTTCTTTAGCGTAGCCGCTTTTTTTCGTCTTCATAGGAATTCTGATGAATATCCTGTCTTAAATGTCCGTTACTTTTCGAGGCTGGTGGCTTGGACTTCTAAACTTGTGGCGCCTCACAGACGGGTGCTACGACGTCGGAATTGCTGGGCACGGTCGGCCAATCTTAGAGCTCAACGCCACGAGGGGGAGGAGCCTACTCTCTCTGGCTGTGTAGTTCGGTGAGAACGCCAATGCAGCTTCAGACAGGATGCTGGTTGTTGTAGAGCATAGCTCTGTCTAAAATAATCCCAAAATCAGGGAAATCAAATGACAGCAGTATTCCCTGGTTTTAATACACCACAAAAGTCACTCAGGCATTTCAGAATATGAGGGTAGTCACTGAACAGGAGAAAATTGCATTGCATGTTGAAACTGCATTGCTGGATCACGCTGCCGCTTAATCTCTTCACTGTCTTTCCACAGAAAATAACTGTGCCCTTTGGGTATAGGTGTCCAGTCAATGTGTATCAAATGTGGATGTCCATTACACAGTTTGTCCACTAATACATTATATGCATATCATACTCACACGTATGAGGTGTACGACTGTGTCGTCTTAGTTCACTTCTACTTCTTCGGATGGCAGTTTTGACTCAACCAAAGCACCATGTCAACCATAGCTGGTGGTTGCCATTCTATGGTTTACCACTCTTACTTCAAGCTCCACAGCTGAATACTTTGTATGTATGTTTACTTTTCATACAAAAGTGATTGATGAATTCCGTGAAAAATGAAATTAATACTGTGAAGTGATGACGGAAATTCTGTTGGGAAAATAATTAAATCTATACTGTTACAGCCTCCATTTGACTTGAACATAAGGCTATTGATAGCTGCGGCCTGCTCTACCAATGGCAACCCTGGGCTTTTGCTCGACTACCTCGGGTGATTGATAGACTTAGCCTGGCCACCTCACTCCATCTTTCTGCCGACATGTTTTACTACTAGTCCGAGTGTGCCTCCTTTTCACTGGTCACCGACGTTCATCATTGGGTGTGTTCATAACTAGCCATTGTTGTGCGATTCTGTGTGCCATTTTCTTTACACATATTTATTTGTTTCAAGTCTGTTTAATTCTAAATGTGTGCGTAGATATTTGTATTTATTGATGTTCTACTTTGTAGTTTAGAATAATTAATTGACACGTTCATATCCTTTATCAAAACCATATTCATTTAATGCATTCTTCTATATACAGTAAACATGTTGCTGAATTTAGCAGAGCTAGTTAAATATGCTAAGGTAGTCGGTCTTTCTGCCGTGGGCACAAATGTTTAGTTTTGAAAGAGGAAGTAAGATATATAGAGCAAAATGGAAGAGAAGAAAAAAGAGAATGGGGGGGAGAAGCAAAAGGAGAGAGATTTGAAACGCAAAATGGTAGAATTTCAAGAGTGGGAAAGACAGCATGAATATAAAGTGAACAAGGCTGTTAAGAAGCACATTCATGAGTTGGCCCTTGCTCGCAGAAGACCTATTAACCTTTTACTAAATGAGAGTCGTGATCATTACTCTAAATTAATAATGCCGAATGGAAAGGACAGTATTGATTTTTTGCACAGATTTGAGAAAATTGGCAGGTTTGCATGGACGGCATTCTAATGATTATCATATTCATCTTGGTTCAATTTTGGGAGGTTAAAGGCTAATATCATAGATGCTGACTCGTACCACAAATAGTTCAAAGAAAGCAAAGACTTGATTACTAGAATGACCCAGTATTTAGATCACTGGTTGTTTGATTATTTCAAATGATCTGCCTCGTCAACAGTTAAGGTCATTACCGGCGAATACCATGTTAGATAGAAATATTAAAATATCTAAAACTTAAAAAATCTACTAATAAATATCTTACAGATAAATATATTAAATATCAAAGCATAGATATTATGCTCTTAGTGTATAAAATTATTACATAAACATTATGCATAATTAAATTTTATTGGAGCTATTAGCCTCCCTAAGGAAACTAATAAAACCCTCTATCCCCCAAAACATTTTTTGTGTATATGGGGGAGACAAGTAGTCTTTGGTTTGAGAATGTTTCACATCTTTCCACTAAACATGCGACCGTAAATGGCTCTTGGCATCCCTCACAAACTGCTTCACTTTTAGCCATTATAAGCCCATTAGTCAGCCTTGCGTGCCCGATTCTTAGTCTCGTTAATCCAACTTCTACTTTTCGGTTGGGATGGATGTTGGTCACCCAACTGCAGAGGACATCTCTAATCTCTCGCAGTTTGTTTCTAGATGCCTCCATTATTCCATCCATTTATCGCGAAGACAGCTCCTAATGCTGGGTTTCAGGTCGGTGTGTGGGAGAAGAAAACGGCTGAGTGGCAGCTGCCTTGGCCTTCCGATCAGCTCGCTCATTCCCACTGACACCAACATGCACTGGCACCAAACATCTTATTAAGTGTTGACATTAGTGCAAGCAAGTCCTGAACCTCCCTCATTACTGGATGTGATGAATTTAGGCTCTTGATTGCTTGCAAGGCACTATAAGACAATATATAACAATAGAATGGTTTGTAAGATCTCTAGTCATCTTAACTGCTGCAAGGATGGCATGTAACTCTACATTGAAGATTGAGGCTGCTAGAGAGACTGCAAGATGCAGTCTTCCTTCTGCTCACTACTGCAAAGCCCACACCATTTTCAGATTTCGAGCCATATGTATATATTGCATCTGATCATTGGTACTTAGAACTGTGATGAAGAAATCTCTCTCTGACTTCTGCTTCGGATCTCTCCCCTTTCCCAATTCCAAACCAAATCCAGCTCGACTTGATTAGTCCAAGGGGGGAATTGGGGAATTCCAACAGCCAGAACCTTACTGAGAATTAATTTAAGATCTTCCACTAGATTCCTCATTCTCCTACCATAGGACTGACTATCCTCAAGGGGGCTGAAAACCAATCTGGATGTAGGAGATCCCGGAATCCTTTGTAGTCTCATGTAGTAAATCAGGTTCATGTAGTCCCGGTATAATGAAAGAGGTGGTTCTCCACTCTCAGCATACAGGGACTCCACAGGCGAAGGCCTGGAAGCCCCATTACAGATTCTGAGAGCTTCATTATGAACTGAGTGCAACATCTGGAGAAGAGTGCGAGTTGCAGATGAATAAGCCTCACATCCATAGTCAAGCTTACTACGAATAAGTGCTTGGTATAGCTTACAGAAGTGTTGTGCAGTCTGCACCCCAAGATAAATGTGAAAGAACCCACATAATACTAAGTGCTTTTGTAGCCTTCACTTTTAACTGTTTGATGTGAGGCACCCATGTAAGCCTTGAGTCAAAAATTAGACACAAGTACTTCACCTCTTGGACAAATTGTAGTGGGTTTGATCCTAAATAGAGGGAAGGATGGAACTTTCCTTGTTTGCGGAAATGTATAGCCATGGTCTTGCTTGGGGAAAATTTGAAACCCATGGTATGTTGCTCACCGTACAACCTAATTTATTGCAGTCTGCCTGTGTCTTTGTAAGCTTCCTCCTGAGCAGTACATTGTAAAGTCATCCACATACAGATTACATGAGACAGCACTTGGAACACCCTTTACAATGGCAAACAGGGTCACACTTAAGCCACTCCCTTATGGGACCCCTTCCAGCTGATCTCCCAGATTAGAGAAACACTAAACTCTAAACTTTGTATGAAGGTAGGTAATGCTGCTCTTAAACTAATGCCATGCTTCCAAGTAGTATTGTAAACCTTTTCAAGGTCAAAGAAGACTGCTAACATGTGACGTCGCTGTCCAAAGGAATTCTGTATGGCAGTTTCCATCCTCATAAGTGCATCAGTGGTTGATATAAATTTTCTACAGCCATAATGATATGGGGTCAGCACATTTTCCTTTTCTAGCAGCCTTGCCAGGTATAGGGACAGGAATGATCATAGCCTCTTTCCATGTGGATGGCACTGCCCTCCCTATAGATCCTATTGAATAGGTCCAACAGGAACTTCTGGGAGCTCTCCGGTGAGATATCATTTAGTATGGAATATCATCAAAATGGCAAGTTGTATAGACATTCTGCTGCAGTCCTACTGAAGAACGACACTGGGTGTCATTCCTGTTCAGCCCGAAGAATGGAGAATCGGCAGTGTAAGAAGCTCCAGAGGAGATTTCTGCCATTGATTTGGCTAGCTCATTAGCAACATGTTTTTTGTCTGTGATGATTATGCCATCAATCTTCAAAGCAGGTGGTGACATGGATGTGCTCTTTCCAGCAATCTTATGTACCTTTAGTACTTGGCTCGGGTCTTTCTGTAATGGATCCAGGTTACATCACTGCCTTAATGCAGCTTTTCTTGCTCTGACAGCTTGTTGGCATTCATCAGACCGCCATGGTACTGGAGGTCGACGGTAATGGCCACTACTTTTTGGAATGGATGCTTCTGCTGCAAGGTGATTTCGTGATGTGAGGTGATTAACAGCACCTTGAATACACTGGAAATCATTCACAAGATCCTTGCAATACTGCAGTTGATCTAAAAAGATTCCAGTCCACATGTTCAAGTCGCCATCTCTGCACTCCATTGGCTGGAATACCATTCACCTCCTCCAAAAGTATTGGAAAATGGTCACTTCCATGACCTGCCATGTGAAGTTCAACTGTGAATCAGGTGAGCCTATTGACAGGTCTATATTGGAGAATGTCCCACTTTGAATTTGGAAATGTGTGGGAGTGTGACTGTTCAGTAAAAATGCATCTACTCTTAAGAATAAGGACTCCAAGGCCCTTACTCGAGGGTTGCACAACGTGTCTCCCCAGAGGTGATGCCGACCATTGAAATCTCCCAAGAGTAGAAATGGATGTGGCAACTGCTCATGTAGATCTTCTAAATCATTAATGTTTAGATTATGTGGAGGAAGGTAGATGGATTCAACAGTGTAAGGTCGTGTCAAGCCTATTCTCACAGCCTTCACCTGCAGTGTTGTCTGCAGGTGGATAGCCTGGAAGGGAATATCTTGACGTACCATTACTGCTACTCCTCCATGAGGTCCATTGTCAGAGGTTCCATAATGGGCTTGAACTTAGAATCCTCTCAGGAAAATGGGACAATTTTCCCTGGTCATAATCTCTTGTAGGCATACACAAACTGGGTTACATGAAGCTATCAGATGTTGCAGTTCTTCCCATTTTGCATGAATTCCCTGACAGTTCCATTGGATTAGGGTATCCAGTTCTTTAGATTATTTCTTCATAAGGTGTTTGGCAGCACCTGTGGTCAAGGTTTGCCTCACACCTTTAGGCTGTCACTTTCCATGATCCTGGGAGTACCTTTTTAATATTTGTTTACCTGTGGAACTAGTTTCCACGGGTTTCCCTTGGATAGGTTCAGGATTTCTTTCCCTGGGCAAAGGACGGACCTGAGCCTTTGCTTCAGGGGCATCCTGTCTAGCAGCAGAGGCCCCTCTGGATGTAGTGGTAGCAGGACTCTTTTGGACAGGTTCAGGATTCCTTTGCCTGGGCAAAGGGCGTGTCTGAGCCTTTACTTCAGGGGCATTCTGCCTAGCAGCAGAGGCCCCTGTGGATGTGGTGGCAGCTGGAGCTGTCACCGTTGAGGCCTCTGGAGCCTTGCCTGATGGCTCCAAAGACCTTACTTTGGGAGGAGTCTCCTCAATAGACCCCTCACTCCTACTCCATTTCTCGTGGAACAACTCACCAGAGGCAGTGTCAGCAATTTAGGACTGAGGTTTAGAGGAAGTGGCAGAGTGTGTGCTGTACCTGGACAGTTGTCATCTTCTTGATGACCTGTTGTACCACACTTTACACATATTCTTGGTTGTCCATTTTCTTTAAAACGGCTATCCACCTGCAGACAACACTGCAGGTGAAGGCTGTGAGAATAGGCTTGACACGACCTTACACTGTTGAATCCATCTACCTTCCTCCACATAATCTGAACATTAATGATTTGGAAGATCTACTTGGGCAGTTGCCACATCCAGTTCTACTCTGGGGAGACACTTTGTGCAACCCTCGAGGAAGGGCCTTGGAGTCCTTATTCTTAAGAGTAGATGCAGTTTTACTGAACAGTCACACTCCCACACATTTTCAAATTCAAACTGGGAAATTCTCCAGTATAGACCTGGCAATAGGCTCACTTGATTCACAGTTGAACTTCACTTGGCAGGTCATGGAAGACTTGCATGGAAGTGACCACTTTCCAATACTTTGGGAGGAGGTGAATGGTATTCCAGCTAATGGAGTGCAGAGATGGCGACTTGAACATGCGGACTGGAATCTTTTTAGATCATCTGCAGTATTGCAAGGATCTGTTAATGATTTCCAGTGTATTCAAGGTGCTATTAATCACCTCACATCACGATATCACCTTGCAACAGAAGCATCCATTCCGAAAAGTAGCGGCCATTACCGTCGACCTCCAGTACCATGGTGATCTGATGAATACCAACAAACTGTCAGAGCAAGAAAAGCTGCATTAAGGCAATTGAAACGAAGCCCCAGCATTGTAACCTTGATCAATTACAAGAAGACCCGAGCCAAGGCCAAGGGCGTGCTAAAGGAGGCTAGATGGACGTTGTGGAGACAGTATGTCTTCTCGATTAAATCTGAGACCCCCTTAGCATGGGTATGGGACAAGGTGCGTAAGATCGCTGGAAAGAGCATATCCATGTCACAACCTGCTCTGAAGATAGATGGCATAATCATCACAGATAAAAAAAAAAGTTGCAAATGAGCTAGCTAAATCCATGGCAGAGATCTCCTCTGGAGCATCTTACACTGCTCGATTCTCCATTTTTCGGGTTGAACAGGAACAACACCCAGTGTCGTTCTTCAGTAGGACTGCAGCAGAACTTCCATACAACTTGCCATTTTTGTGCTAGGAGATGGAGTCTGCTTTGCAGGTCTGCTGTAAGACTGCCCCAGGAAGTGATGATATTTCATACCAAATGATATCTCACTTACCAGAGAGCTCCCAGAAGTTCCTGTTAGACCTATTTGATAGGATCTATAGGGAGGGTACAGTGCCATCCACATGGAGAGAAGCTATAATCATTCCTGTTCCTAAATCTGCCAAAGATACTTCCGCACCAGGAAATTACAGACCAGTTTCCCTCACCAGCTGCATCTGCAAGCTGATGGAGAAAATGGTCAACTTCAGGTTGACATGGCTGCTAGAGAAAGAAAACGTGTTGACCCCATATCAATACAGCTTTAGAAAATTAAGATCGACCACAGATGCACTTGTGAGGATCGAAACTGCTATACAGAATTCCTTCGCACAGCGACGTCACATGATAGCAGTCTTCTTTGACCTTGAAAAGGCTTACGATACTACTTGGAAGCATGGCTTACTCATGAAGCTGTATGACATTGGTTTAAGAGGAGCATTACCTACCTTCATACAAAGCTTCCTTGCTGACAGGAAATTTAGAGTTCAGGTAGGAAACAGTTTCTCTAACCTGGAAGATCAACTGGAAGGGGTCCCACAAGGGAGTGCCTTAAGTGTGACCCTGTTTGCCATTGCTATAAATGACATCGTAAAGGTTGTTCCAAGTACTATCTCATTTAATCTGTATGTGGATGACTTTACATTGTACTGCTCAGGAGGAAGCTTACAGGATGTGCAAGGACACATGCAGGCTGCAATAAATCAGGTTGTACAGTGGGCAACATATTATGGGTTAAAATTTTCTCTAAGCAAGACCATGGCTATACATTTCCACAAACGAGGAAAATTCCACCCTTCCCTCTATTTAGGAGCAAACCCACTGCAATTTGCCCAAGAGTGAAGAACTTACATGGGTGCCTCACATCAAACAGTTAAAAGTGAAGGCTACAAAAGCGCTTAGTATTTTGCGGGTTCTTTCACATCTATCTTGGGGTGCA
The DNA here is from genome assembly GCF_015228065.2 of Penaeus monodon. Taxonomy (NCBI): domain Eukaryota; kingdom Metazoa; phylum Arthropoda; class Malacostraca; order Decapoda; family Penaeidae; genus Penaeus; species Penaeus monodon. Next base: position 38,358,580 of record NC_051387.1, read on the forward strand.
GACCGCACAACGCTTCTGCGGCTTTACCGAGCGCTTATTCGTAGTAAGCTTGATTATGGCTGTGAGGTGTATTTTCTGCAACTCCCACTCTTCTCCAGATGTTGGACTCAGTTCATAATGAAGCTCTCAGAATCTGTACTGGGGCTTTCAGGTCTTCACCTGTGGAATCCCTGTATGCTGAGAGTGGAGAACCACCTCTTTCATTACACCGGGACTACATGAACCTGATTTACTACACGAGACTACAAAGGATTCCGGGATCTCCTACATCCAGATTGGTTTTCAACCCCCTTGAGGATAGCCGATCCTATGGTAGGAGAATGAGGAATCTTGTGGAAGATCTTTATTTGAGTCTCAGTAAGGTTCTGGCTGTTGGAATTCCCCAATTCCCCCCTTGGACTAATCAAGTCGAGCCTGATTTTTTCAGAATTGGGAAAGGGGAGAGATCGGAAGCAGAAGTCAGAGAGAAATTTCTTCAGCATATTACTAACTACCAAGGATCAGAGGCAATATATACAGATGGTTCAAAATCTGAAAATGGTGTGGGCTTTGCAGCAGTGAGCAGAAGGAAGACTGCATCTGGCAGTCTTTCTCTAGCAGCAGCAGTTACATGCCATCATTGCAGCAGTTAAGATGACTAGAGATCTTACAAACCATTCTATTGTGATATATTGTGAACTCTCGTAGTGCCTTGCAAGCAATCAAGAGCTTAAACTCATCACACCCAGTAGTAAGGGAGGTTCAAGATTGGCTTGCACTGATGTCAACATGTAAAAAGATAACTCTGTGTTGGGTGCCAGCGCATGTTGGTATCAGTGGGAATGAGTGAGCTGATCAGAAGGCGAAGGCAGCTACTGCTCAGCCTTGTGATGCTCGTTTTCCTCTCCCACACACCTACCTGAAACCCAGCATAAGGAGTTGTCTTCGCAATAAATGGAAGGAACAATGGAAGCATACCTCCAGAAACAAACTGGGAGAGATTAGAGATGACCTTGGCAGTTGGGTGACTAGCATTCACCCAAACCGAAAAGTGGAAGTTGCATTAACAAGACTGACTCATGGGCCAATGATGGCTAAAAGACAAGCACTTTGTGAAGGATGACAAGAGCCATTAACGATCGCACATGTAGTGGAAAGATGTGCAACATTCTCAGACCAAAGATGTATGTACTTGTCTCCCCCATATACACTGTAAAATGTATTGGGGGAGGATTGTGACATAGAGGGTCTTATTAGTTTCCTTAGGGAGACTAATATTTTCAATAAAATTTAATTATGCATAATGTTTATGCAATATTTTATATACTTAGAGCATAATATTTATGCTTTGATTTTTAATTTGTTTATTGTTATTTGTAAGATTTTTAAAGTTTTAAACATTTTAATATTTCTATTTAACAAGGCATTCGCCGCTAATGACCTTAGCTGTTGACACGGCAGATAATTTTTAATAATCAATCAATCAATCCCTTGTCCAAGATGGAATGAACCAGGGGTGGGTGCACCATCCCCTCTCATAGGCCTTGGTGCACCAGGAAGCCATTTTGTCTCATCCCTCGCTGGTGACCCCTCCAATATGGGTAGCCCTCTGGTCTAGCTCACCAGATGATTGGGACCTCAAGGCCCCCCACCGCGGCAAGGCGGCTTCCGTTAGGGGGGTTTTGAGGAGAAACTGTTAGAGGAACTAAAGAAGTTTGAGGTAGTGGCAGTAAAGCATTTAAAGAAGAAAGTTGGTGTGCAACAATCAGTACAGCTCTTCCAACTTTCGAAACACTGGTCCTTCTAGAATTGATTAAGTTGGCATGGTATCACCTCAAGGTAAAGCCTTATGTGCCCAAAACTATAACATGCTACCACAGCCAGGGTTATAGGCATGGAACCAACTCTTGCTGTTTTAAAGAAAATGGAATACCAAGAGTGTGTGTTAAATGTGGTACAACAGGTCATCAAGATGACAAATGTCCAGGTCCAATATGCTGTTACCACTGCAAAGACAGGCATGAAGCTTCTTTAAATCAGTGTATAAGGTACAAGTTTGAAAAAGAAGTATTGGTAACAATGAGCAAGGAAAAATTTAGGTTTCCAGGGGTAAAGCATTGTGCCCATGTGCTGTCCGCACAGCCAGGTAAGTTCTTTCCATCAATTCTAGCCAAATCTTCTTCCCGTTACCCCAGTTTCTCATATCTCAAATGAAAACTGCCACTGGTGAGTTTTACCACCAGAAGCTGTGTAGGAGTTAGGGGTCTATTGAGGTCATTGGAGCCACCAGTCGAGGCTCCAGAGATTTCAGCAGTGACAGCTCTAGCCGTCACCACATCTACAGGGGCCTTTACTGCTGGACAGGATGCCCCTGAACCAAAGGCTCAGGTCTGCCCTTGCCCAAGCAAAGCAATCCTAAACCTGCTCTAAAGACTCCTCCCAAGGTAAGGTCTATGGAGCCATCAGGTACGCTTCCAAGGTGACAGCACCATCTAACACCCTATTCAAGGGGATGTCAGCTGCCAGACAGCATCCCCCTGAACCAAAGGCTCTGGTCTGCCCTTTGCCTAGAATCCTGAGCCTGTCCAAAGAAAGCCTGTGGAAAATAGTTCCACAGGTAAGCATCTTTCCATAAGGCACTCCCAAGATGCTGGTAAGGGAAACCTTAAAGGTTTGGGGTGTACCTTAACCACAACTGCTGCTAAACACATTATGAAAAAGTAACCTGTCAGCCTGAAGAACTGGATACCCTGATTCAATGGAATTGTCAGGGAATTCATGCAAAATGGGAAGATTTGCAACATCTGATAGCTTCATGTCACCCAGTTTGTATGCCTACAAGAGATTAAGACCAGGAAAATCATCCAACTTCCCTGAGAGGATTCCATATTCAATCACATTATGGGACCTTTGATAATGGACCTCATGGAGGAGTAGCAGTGATGGTTTGTCAAGATATTCCCTTCCAGACCACCCACCTCCAGACAACACTGCAGGTGAAAAATGTGTGAATAGGTTTGACATGACCTCACACATCCAGCCCCTCTAACAGGAGCCACCTTGCCACAGTGAGGGTTGAGGTCCCAATGGTCTAGTGAGCTGGACGTTTCACCATTGAGGGATGAGACAAAATGGCTTCCTGGTGCACCCACCCCTGGTTCATTCCATCTTGGACAAGGGAGATGCATGCATTTCCCATGCATGACATCCATATTACTAGGAGACAGGAGTCCTGGATGTTCAGTAATGCTGCACACTGCACCCGGCAGCTAGCTACACACCTCTTTGGTCCTCTATTCTGGTTAGATGGGTGGCTTGATCAAGGCCCAGTCAAGTCAACTGGCTGGTCAAATATGGCTAGGGTCAAGCGTGCCCCATTCAGTCGGTAGTGCATAGGTCCAGTGACTGTTATCAGCACTGTAATCATGGCTGAGTATATTTCTTCACTACCCTGTGGTTGTTGGAAGATTTGTAGCCCCAACTATAGCTTCTCTAATTTGTGTGGTCAACAATTTTACAAAGAACTAGCTCTCTCACTGAAGACCTATGCAAACCCCTGGCCAATCCCTTTGGAATGTCACCTGTCACTCTGGAACCTTTCCAGCACCGAAATGGCAAGATTGGGAATCGTAATGGTTCCTAGGCTACTAAAATCCTCCATTCATTAAGGAAATCTTACCCGGTAAATTTGAAAGTATCACTTGTAAGAAATACCTTGTAGTAAAGACCATTGATGGCGTGTCCATCATAGATCTTGCCTTTTGGAACGGTTTTCTGGCAAATGTGACAAAATCGACAGTATATTTGATCTCTGCGCTAGCTAATGACAAAAAGAATTTATGAAAATAAATTTTGAAAGTCTTTTGGTGACAGAAACAACTTTCTGACTTCGTGTTCATATTTGCTCTTTATGTAAATTCGGTAAATCAACCCATTCACGCACTCAAGCAGCTTTTAACAGTGATAATGGCTTGATTTTTTTCTTTAGAACCTATGTGTTCGAGAGAACATCAATTAAGTCTCGCTTTAAGGTACTCTTAAATGTAAAGCCAGGAACAATTAATTTTGCACTCTGTATGTTGATGCTCGACACCTTGACACACGGCAACATACCGATGAGGACATCTGTGAACCTGATTGTCGCAATCGTTGAGTTAAACTACCCATTCAGGAAGTTACTATTAGTGAGAATGCAGTGGGGAATTATCACCATTCTCCCAGGTAGTCATACAGTGCAACTTCTCACTTGATAGAGGCTGGTACAAGCAATTCCTTTACGATAATCGACAAGCAACATGAATCAGGTGTTTTGTGATACCTGACAGATCTATAGACGTAACAAAATTAATCTACTATTTACGAAGGTCAAGAGGGCAATTACTCAACAGTGGGTCGCATATCAGGAGTGATTGATTATTTAAAATTATCTCCCGCATCAATAGCAAAGTCGTTAGCAGCGAATACATTGTTGGATTGAAATGTTAAAATATTTAAAACTTAAAAAAATCTATCAATAAATGTCTTATGAATAATAAATAACAATAAGTATTGTATTAAAAATCACAACAGAAATATTAAGCTCTAAATATATAAAATTATTGTATAAGTATTATGCATATTTAAATTTATAAAAAAAATGTTAGTCTCCCTTAGGTAAGTAATAAGACCACCAATACTACAATCCTCCCCCAATGCATTTTTTCAGTGTATATGGGAGAGTCATGTACATACTTCTTTGGACAGAGAATGTTGCACATTATTCCACTACATATGCGACCATTAATGGCTCTTGGCATCCCTCACAAAGTGCTTCACTTTTAGCCATCATCAGCCCATGAGTCAGTCTTGTGTGCCTGTTTCTTAGTCTTGTTAATAAAACTACTTTTCGGTTGGAATGGATGCAGGTCATCCAACTACCAAGGTTGCAGTTTGATTCTGGATGTATGCCTCCATTTATCACGTAGACAATGTCTGATGCCAGGATTTAAGTCAGTGTGTGGGTGAGGAAAAAAAACATCACAGGGCAGCTGCCTTGGCCTTCTGATCAGCTCGTTCATTCCCACCAATAACAACATACTCTGGCACCCAACACAGTTATCTTTTTATGTGCTGACATCAATGCAAGCCAATCTTGAACCTCCCTCACCACTAGATGTGGTGAGTTTAAGCTCTTGATTGCTTGCAGAGCACTACAAGAGTCGCAATATATTACAATAGAATAGTTTGAAAGACCTCTAGTCATCTTGACTGATGCAATGATGGCATGCAGTGAAGATTGAGGCTGCCATATACAATCTTCCTCCTGCCCACTGCTGCAGATTTCCAGATTTCGAACATCTGTGTATATATTATATCTGATTCTTGGTACTAAGAACAGTGATGATGAAATTTTTCACTGACTTCTGCTTCGGATCTCTCCTTCCCTATTCTGATCAAGTCCAAGGGGGGAATTTAATTGGGGAGCTTTAACAGCTAGAACCTTGGTGAGATTTGAATTGAGATCTTCAGCAAGATTCCTCATTCTCCAACCATAGGATAGGTCCTCAAGGAGATTGAAAACCAATCTGGATGTAGGAGATCCTGGAATCCTTTGTAGTCTCATGTAGTAAATAAGGTTTATACAG
>NC_051387.1:38370142-38377458 GCF_015228065.2 Penaeus monodon
CACATAACACCACATACACAACACCCCACACACACACACACACACACACAAAAACCCACACACCAACACAAAAACAAACCCACACACCACACGAGAGAGAGAGGGGAGAGAAAAAGGAGAGGGAGGAGAGAGGAGGAGGAGGGAAGGAGAGAGAGAGAGAGAGAGAGAGAGAGAGATTTATATGCGTGTGTTTGTGCCTGAGTGTGTATATGTATGAGAGATGAAACGTAAGCACTGTGATGTACTTTCATGAGGAAATTTTTTTAAGGAAACGTTTTAAATTTGGATAATTAAGCGGCCACATGTCTGCCATTTATTAATAAAATTTTTGGATCTTCGGGTTTCATGAAATTTGCAGTAAAAATACACCCCACGCCCTTTTAAAGATGCTAATACTTTATAAAAATTTGCTGCGTTTTTTCACAAGTTTAGTAAATATACTATATTATACAGTTTTTCTAAAAGATGGCAGAATTTTCAAAAATCTGGTATTTTTATAAAAAAGGGGGCCCCAAAGGCAGAAAAACCCATTATCAAAAACAAAACAAAAAAAACGTTCCAGTACTACCCCAAAAGAAAATTTTTTACCAAAAATGGGGGGCCCTTTAGGGGCAAAGAATGTAGATTTTTTTTCTCTTGTACATAGAAGAAATGTCGCATGTTTAGGAACGCAAAAGAAGAAGAAGAAGAAAAAAAAAAAACATACAGCATAGAATTTCTGTATGGGAAGTTGATACCAGCAGGAAATTTAATGATTGTCAATGACATCATAACTGGCTCTACCCAGTATTTCAATAATAATAATAATAGTAATAATAATAGTAAAAGTAATAATGAAAAACATTGTATCAATAATGATAATAATATCTGTGGCGTATATTCAAAAACTGATAAATAGGCGAGAAGCAATAGACCATGGCAAGGTCCTCGGTCGGAATGTCGATGGTAGTGGACATGGGGTCGTCAGTCACTCAGCAGTCACAGCGTCAGTCACTGAGAATTCGCAAGCTGTGAGTGAGACGCGTTCGCAAAGGATTCAAATGAGATTTCAGGGAGAAAGACCAGCTTGTCACACGTCACAAGTAAAGGAGCGGCGAGTGAGACATTTTGGAGTGAACGACCAGATGTCAGAGGTCGTCGTGGTAAGGCTACATGGCAACCCGAGCTGCCACCGCGCCTGTCGTTCCTTGCATCGACTGAGCTCCTTGATCCCGATCCCCTGAAAACCAATCCTGCCTCGCCTTTACCCCGACTACTCAATTTCCATAAGTGATGTAAAGCCCCGGTTTAATGCCATCCGCTTATTTGCATTCTTGGTTTATGTTCATTGTGTTCCGGTGTTTGTTTGTTATCTCTCCATTCAGCTGATTAATTCAGATGACTGTATCTCGTGTATTTCGAAACTGTTTCTCTGATGTGTGTCTGTTGTTGCGACACACGCGGTTCTCGAAATGTGGAGGAGAAAGTGAGTGTCGTTGAAGAAGTATTATCGGAATTGATGAAGCGGATGAGGTCTGGGCCAAATTTATCTCGATATCTGTTTCGCTTAGCGGTTCCTGATTGTGAAACAAGCAAAGAAAATACTTTTAGGAAAATACTTTGGTTTAGGCTTTACATATATTATAGGGATATATATATATATATTTTAATATTATATAATTATATATTAATACAATATATAAAATATATATATATATTTTAAAATTATATATAGAATATATAAAATTTTTAATATATATATATTTTAAATGTGTAAGGTATATTTTTAAAATTATTATAATAAAATTTATTAATTAATATATATATAATATATATAAAATTTAAAATATAAAACATATACAAAAATTTAATTATTTATATATAATATATTATATAATTTTAAAAATTATATATTTTATATATAAAAGTGTGTGTGTGTGTGGTGTGTGTGGGTGGGTGGTGGTTTTGTTAATGTAATATATATTATATAATTTTATAAATATATATAAAATATATATATTTTATATATTTTATATTTTAAATATAATGTATATATGATTTTATAATATAACAAACACACACAACACACACACACACACACAATATAAAAGTATATATAATAATATATTATATAATATATATTATATATATATATATATATGTATTATTATATATATATATAATATATGTATATATAAAATAAATATTTAATATTAGTAATCCTTTCTCCTTCCCCTTCTCTCTCTCTCTCCTCTCTTTCTTTCTCTCTCTCTCTTCTCTCTCTCTTTTCCCCCCTCTCTCCCTCTCTTCTCTCTCTCTCCCCCTCCTCTCTCTTTTCTTATCTCTCTCTCTCTCTCTCTCCTTCTCTCTCTTCTCTCTCTATAATATATATTATTTATAAAAATATACAACTAATATATATTATATATTTATATATTTATATAATATTATTATATATTTTTATATATATTAATATATATAATTTTTATTATCGGCGTTATTTTTAATTATACACACCATGCAAACAACACACACCTATATATATTAAATATATATATAATATTATAATATATTATATATATATAAATATTAATATATGTATATATTTAATATATATAATTTTGCAACACATACACATACACGCACACACACACACAACACACACAACATATATAATATATATTATATAATATATATATATTATTTTTTAATATATATATTATATATATTTTTTATATATATATATATATTAATATATATTTTATATATATAATATATTATATATATATATAATATTACAATACATACATAAACATACATACATACAACACACACGCACACCACACAACCCCACACACACACAACACAACACACACACACACAACCACACATACACACCCACCACACACCACACACACACACACAAAACCCCAACACACACACACACACACGCACACCGCACCACAAAACCCCAAACACACACCACGCACGCACGCCGCACGCACGAGCACACACACACACACACACACACACACACAACATACACACCCCCACACAAATATATATGTATGTGTAATTATATATATATATATAATATATAATTAATATGAAATATATAGTGTGTGTGTGGGTGTTGTGTGTGGTGGGGTTGTGTGTGGTTTGTGGGGGTGTGTGTGGGGGGGGTGTTGGGTATGTGTGGTGGGTTGTGGTATGTGTGTGGCGTGTGTCCATAGATAAAAATATATATGAATATATATAATTAATATATATATATAATATTTATATTATTTATAATAATATTATTTATAAATATATATTTTACATATTAATATATATATATATTATATTATATAATATATTAAATATATTTATACAAACAACATATTACATAATATATTTAAAAAAATTTTAAATATAATATTAATATAAATATATAATATATATATATATAATATTATATATATATATATAAAATATATATATAAGACACACAAAATATATGTGTGTGGTTGTGTGTTGTGTGTGTGGGGTGTGTGGTATACATATATATGTATATATACATTTTTACAGAGAACACACACACGTCTCTCGCGTGACCCACGTGTCAGTAGGCGTGTCTGTGTCCCGATGGCTGGAGCAAACCAAACCTAGGTCAGTGTCCCTCAGGGTCCATCAGCTGTCACCTAATCTCCTCCCAACTCATTTGCAAACACTTCTCCCTTTATGTGTTATCGCCAAGTTCCATGCATTCCTGTTCAATCAACTGTGCTAATATAGGCCAATCAGAATTTGGAATGAACTTCGATCACTAATGCAAATAACAGGATATCGTGATGTCTATCTTGGGCCCAATCCCTTCAATCATCTGTTATTTTTTCCCACTTGTTTATTTGATAAGGGGTAAGGACACCTGTGCTAATGGATTGCGCAAGAAAGGGAGGAACATGTTGGCAGGGACAGGGAAAGGAGTGAGGGATTTTCTTTTTATACACTTTCCAGAGAACCCTCTTATGGCTTCGGTTTTGTACGCCTTTCTTGCTGCGCAAAATGATGTATAGATTAACCAGAGTGAGTAGCATCAGTGGTTCATATATTTGCGCAATTCGTTAATAAGACACGTGAAACCCGTACTGACTAATTACAAATTATTCATAGGAAACATTTCACAGCAACACCATCGTTAAATCAAATTTATGATGTAATGTATTAGCAAATGTAAGGGTATAATAAAACATAAAGACTATTTTTTCAATGCATTGGTTTGCAAATCAATTCAAATGGCCGCAATTTGAACAGGGGGAAGCTAAATAATTAAAAATGGTGATTTCTAAAGTACTATTTACGCTTGTAAAATAGACATATATATAGTTGACACATAAGCTACTTTATATTACTGTTTCGTGCAAATTGTAGAGTTTTGCACTTCTTCGTTTTATAACGTATGTTGGATGTTTTCCCCATCAGGTTATTTTTAAAACTTATGACTTATTTAAAAAGCTTATCTGTCCTGATCGTATTTTATATATATATAATTATTATATATATATATTATAATATATATATATATATTAAATATACAATATATAATAAAAATTGTATTTATTATAATATATATTAAAATTTTTATTTATATATATATATATATCAATTATTAAATTACATTTATATTTTATATATATATATATATATATATAAATATATATAAAATTTTAAAAATTTTATATGTGTGTGGTGTGTGTGGTTGGTGTGTGTGTTGTGTTAAATTTTATAATATATATATATATATATATAATATATATATATATTTTTATATAAAATTTTAAAAGACACACGTATATACAAACATAAATATATAAATAAGGTATAGAAAGTACACACACACACACACAAAACACACACGCACACACACACCACACACACACACACACACCACCACCAAATCAAAACACAAACACACACACACACCACAACCAAAACACACACACACACAACCAAAAACACACAACACGCGCGCGCGCACACAATATATATATATATATATATTATATTATTTAAATATATATATATAATATTATATATATAATAGAATATGTGTATGGAGTGAAATATTTTTATACGGGATATCAAACAAAAATTTTTGATCACCTATCTTTTAATTTTTTTGATTTTTAACCCCCCTTTCTCTTGTCGTCTGTCGTTCCTCTCTCTCCTTCTCTCTCTCTCTCTCAACACACCACACCACACACACACACACACCACACAACACACAAAACCCCACACACCACACACACATTATAAAATTTTAATATAATAATATATATATATATAATATATTATATACACATATGGGGTGTGTGTGGTTTGGTGTGTGGTGTGTGTTTGTGTGGTGGGGTATGTGGGATGTGCTTGTGTGTATGTAAATATCATATATCTTACAATCTCTTGAAAAATATAATATTATATATATAATATATATATATAATATATTATACAATACATATACACAGTATGCGTGTGTGTGTGTGTGTGTAAAAATATATATATATATATATATATAAATATAAAATATATAATAATATTATATATATATATATATATAAAATGTATTGTATATTATTTATAATAAATATAATATAAAATAATACATATAATAATGTATATATTATATAATATATATATATTATATATAAAATATATAATTAATATATATAGAGAGAGGAGAGAGAGAAGGAGAGAGAGAGGGGAAGAGAGAGAGAAAGAGAGAGAAATTTTTTTTTTTACAAAATAGATAGAAGAAAATATATATATATATATTATATAATATTTTATTATAAAATACATATATATATAATAATATAAAAATATATATTTTTTTATTAACATATATTGTATACAATTTTATATAAAAATTATAATTATATATATATATTAAAATATATAATATACATTATACACAGACACACCCAACCCCCAACACGATATATATTATATATATATAATATAATTATATATATATATATATAATATATATATATATATATACACACAGACACACACAGACACACACACACTATTATTTATATAATATATAAAATTATATATATAATATATATATATTATATATTTATTATAATATGTATTGTATGTTGTATATATATGTATATTATAATATATAATAATTAATTTTAAAATATATATATATTATATATTAAATTTTATATATATAATATACATATTTACATACATATATATAATTTATATTAATATATATATATATATTAATATATATATTATATATATATTATTATTTGTAGTCTTTTAGCATATATTTTTGTATGTGTGTGTATTATATATGTTATAAAAATATATATATATTATATATTTTATAAAATAATATAATATTATATAATAAAATAGTCGTCTATATGAAATATTTATGTAGTGGGGGGTGCGTGTGTGTATAAATAAAAATAATATATTATATATAAATAATAATAATTAATATATAATATAAATATATTTTTTTTATATAATATATATAATATATATAGTGGGGTGGGGGTGGGGGTGGTGTGTGTGTTGTGGTGTGTGTAGTACGTTATATGACAATATTTTGTGTTTTTATATTATAACATAAAATATGTTTTAAGACGTACTACACACACACACACACACACACCCCACACACACACACACACAAAATATAAATTTTTAAAAAATAATATATATATTAAAATATTTATATAGTATATATATATATATTTATATTTAAATTATATATATTATTAAAAATATATATATATACACACACGCCCACACACATACATAAATATAGTCTATATAGAGTACATATTAATATATTATATATATATATATATTTAAAATATAAAATTATAATAAATAATGGGGGTAAACATATTAATTTCAACACTACAAAAATTGTCTAAATAGACGTACAATATATTAATAAAATATATAAAAATATATATTATATATTATATTAATATATATAATATATTATGTTTTTAAATGTTTGTAATATTATATATTTTATAAATATTAAATTTTATATATATAATATATATATATATATATATTATATATCATATAAACATAAAATAACATATAATAATTATTATATATATAAAATATATATTATATATATATATATATAATATAATATATAAAAATATTGGTGTGTGTGTCTGGTGTGTTGTTGTTATATATATATATTTAAAATAAAATATAATATATATATAATATATTAATTTTATAATATACGTGGTGTGTTGTTGGTGTGTGGTGAAAAGTTTTTTTTTTATAATTTATATTAAATT
>NC_051387.1:38415058-38420058 GCF_015228065.2 Penaeus monodon
GGAGTAGACAGACGTTTCACGATTCATAACGCAAGCAAATGAAAGAAAACAAGAAGAAATGAGTTTACCCATAACATGAGGGAGACGAAAATTGACTTTGGAAAGGATATAATCAACAAACGTACAAATCAACCAAATCCCTTCTCCAACTACAAGAATTGTAAAACCAAAAGTATATGTCAAATTATAGCCATCAAAGACAACAACATTGCTTCTACTAAGGAGGAGGCCATGTGTGAAATACCTAATGAGAAATTTCAGTCGGTGTTGTTCAGAACCCATACTTTGAAGTAGAACAAACATACAAACTTCAATCAAAATTGCGAAAACATCACACTCATGGTGAGTGAAATAAAGGAGCTACGAGAGGGTTAGGTACAACTAAAGCAGAAGGACAAGATGTGATTCTAACTGGGTTCTTAGGGACTGCGCTGAAAATCTGTCTGCTCCTTTACTGTTGATATTCCGAAATTCAGTGAGACAGGGATAATTACCAAAAGGTTTGAAACCCGACATTACACTTTTATATAAAAGCAGCGGGAAGCAAAACTCTCGAATTTATAAACCAGTTTCGTTAACCAATGTAATATGTACGCAACTGGAGAGACTAATTAGGAAACTATGACTATATAAATATATATATATATATTAAATAATATATATATATATATATATATAGTATATATCTATATATCTATAATATTATATCTTATATATATATCTATATTATCTATAGTCATACACACAAAACTATAACACACACACAAACACACCACACACCACACACTCTCACCATATATATATACTATATATTATATATATATATATATATGTAGATATATATATATATTATAATATAATAATATAAGATGTGATATAGATATTATATATATATATATATAGTATATATATATATATATATATATATATATATAGATATATAACTATACACAATCACACACACACACACACAAACACCCACACACCCCCACACACACACCCCACGCACCTATATATATATATAATATATATATATATATATATATATATATATATATTATATATATAATATATCTAATATATATCTCTATGCTATATATATATATATATATCTTATTATATCTATACATAGGTATATACCTATATATTATATATTTATATATATATCTAGTATATAGTATATATATATATATCTATTAGTTATTTATTATATTATAAATATATGTTTATATATATGTAAGTATCAATATAGTCTTTATACTGATATGGCTGACTAATGATCCTTCCCAGGGGAGTAGTTGTAATCATTGTTGTCAGTTCTCAACTCACCATCATATCTACGATAGACTCACCTATTACCGTATCTAGGTTTGTTTTACCTAAAATTATGGAAATCCGCCCACGTCTTGTTCCACGTCCGTGTGTTAAAAGTGAGTCAGGCACTTTATTTCCCTGTTACCTAGATATTCCCCAACTGCTATGCAATAGTATATATTATACGAAAATAACCTGCTTCCCTATATTATAGCTCTAATTGGTAAGAAATTACTCAGTCCCTGCAGCTCTAGTAAACACCACATTTATATAAATATTTCATTAAAATAACAGGGTATATTATCTTTAGAAAATATATGAATGATAGTTCTGCCAGAAATTCAAAATTCTACTATAAGGAAAAATATATTCCAACTAAATCACTGTGAGTCTGCCGTAAAATCTCGCTATCATTATTTTAGTAGATAGCTGCTGATAGAAATTTAGTAACTTCTTTTTTCGGGGTGCATGCGTTTACGTAGGCGTAAGTTATACTGCTAAATCTGTGTCATACCTGTTATTATTTATTTACATCAGTGATATACTTCATTATCCTATCTTCTAAAAATACTTCAGACTTAGTATTTTAATTTCTAAATTCATTACACTGAGTACCCGCGGGTACCCAGGAGTCTTTTCTTTGGGTCATGTGGTAAAGATGGCACTGCTCACTCTTTGTCATACCAAGAATAACATTTGTGTGGATGTATAATATATATATTACATATATATCTAATATGATATTATAGATATATTATATATATATATATATATATATATATTGAGAGAGAGAGAATATATTTATGTGATTGTGTGTGTTTGTATGCATGTATGTGTGTGTTTGTGTTTGTGTGTGTGTGCGCGTGTGTGTATGTGTGTGTGTTGTTATGTGATTTTTTTTTTGGTGTGTGTGTGTTTTGTATGTGGTGGTGTGTGCTAGAGCGCTTGAAGATCGCTCTCTAGTTAGATCGAGGAGAGCAGCTAGAGCGCAGAGCGAACGAGACGAGAGCGACCAGCGCGAGTCGCGAGAGAGAGAACGAGAAGAGGGAGTGAGAGAGAGAGAGGATAGAGATGAGGAGATGAGAGAGAGGATAGAGAACTTGAATGCAAAGAGAACAAATCTGTTGCACCATAACTCGGCTGCCCCAACAACTTTCCTGAGGAAGGTAATCTCTCTTCCCACTGGCAGAGACACGTGCTTTGGCTGCAGCATGAATCCGAGACACGATAAGATGAAATAAAGGAGAAGCAGAAGAAAGAGATGAAGACGTAACTCACAGTAGGTTAATTCTCCCTGGTTGCCCTTTCTCTTTTTATATCATAGTAATGCTTGCTGGGGTTCTAGGGATAAATACCTTTTCTCTGTGTTTATGAGGTGGATATATATATAATACTATATATATATATATATATATATATATATATTATATATCTATAGATCTTCTTATATATATATGTATATATATATTATATACACACATGTATATGTATAGAGATAGATAAATAGATAGATAGAGAGATAGACAAAGAGAGAGAGATAGGTATGTACATACATACATACATACATACATACATACACACATATAACCATACATGGTACATCATATATCCATACATATTACATCATATATGTATATATACATATATATTATATATATATATATATATTAGTATAATATATATATATATATATATATATATAGTATATATATGCATTCACATATATGTTAATATTCATATGCACATATCTGTCTATATAATAAACAATAATAAATAAATCAATAAAAATATATATATATAATATAATATATTAATATACAATAGGTATATATCCATATATATACCTATATATACATATATATGTGTAATATTATGTATATATTATACATATCATACGATATATATATATATATTATAGATATATATATATATTATATATATATATATAGATTATATATGTGTTGTTTGGTGTCTGTGGGTTGTGGTGTGTGTGTTGTGTGTGTGTGTGTGTGTGTGTGTGCTGTGTGTGTGCGTGTGTGTGTGTGTGCGTATATATATAGATATTATATATATATATATATATATATATAGATATATATATATTCTATAGTATATACCATACGCACAGATTATATATATATATATACATCATATATATATATATTATATATAATATATGTATATATATATATACTTATATATACATATATATATATATATATAGATATATATATATATATTTATATATATATATATATTATATATTCTGTGTGTGTGTGTGTGTTGTGTGGTGTGTGGTGTGTGTGTGTGTGTGTGTGTGCGTGCGTGATGTTCCATACAGACTACATAATATATATATATATATATATCTATATAAGATATATATATATATATATATATTGGTATGTATGTATGTTATGTATAACAATCATCATCATCAATAACGTTAATGCTCATGTTTGGCAGCCGTGGCACGCTCTCCACCATCCTTCGCCACTAACTCCGATCTTACGCTTTTCTTTCCACTTGTACCATCGACAGCCTCAATATCTTTGATATGGTCGCTTCAGTCCTTGTCTTCGGTTTGCCTCTTCCGCTGTTTCCTATCACCATCCCTGTCAGCAAGTCCTTCTCAACACTCTTACTTCCCATCACATGACCAATAACTTTAATTTCCTCCTGTTCAAATGTCCAACAGCCAGTCTTTACCGATTTATTTTTCTCATCACTTTCATCGCCGTCCGTCCTTTTTTTGTCCAGCTAATACGCAGTAACTCGTCTTTAACACCACTTTCAAAATATTGATCTTTTTCCTTGTCTATCTTCTTCAGCAACCCAACACTCAGAACCATATGATGCAATTGGGAAAAACTATTGAGTTCATAACCTCAGCTTTGTCTGTAGAGGTAATGCTCGGTCTTTCCAGATGTTATTTGAGATTCAATTGTGGCCATTTTTGGCAATGTATTCTTCTTTTTATCTCCGGTGAATCATCATATGTAGTGTTTAAAACACTCCAGATTTTGATTATCCCAATCATTCCATAGACTGTAACATGTTTCATCATTGTACTTGCCGTTATCTTTGATTTTTATGATCTTAGTTTTCCTTTCCTTGGCATTAAAAACAAGGCAGCCTTTTCGCTTGCTTCTCTTAACTTTATCTAGTAGTTGGTTGTATTTTAGGAATGCTGGCAAGTCAAACTATATCATCGGCGTACCTCAGATTTGAAATTTTGTACCTCACATCTACATTTCCTTCAAATTCTCTAGAGCACCTCTCATAATTTTTTCAGAATAATGTTTAAAGGAGGTTGCTGAGACAGAATGCAACCCTGTCGCACCTCCTTGTTTGACTTCGAACCATTCTGTTAACCCATAAGTGGTTTCTTAACAGCTGCTTGTTGTTGGTCATACAATGGCTTTTATTAGTTGGATGCTGTGTTATGGAAACCTTCATATCGTTCATGTTTATTCCACACCACCAGAGGAATATCGTGATCACATGTATCAAAAGCTTCCACATATCGATGAAAACACAGGTATATGTCTTTTTTGATGTTCACTGTTTTTCTCTATGAATTTTAATTAATAATCTGGTTGCTGGTACCTTTTCCGGGCGAAACCTCCTGTTCCGTCTGCAATTTCTTCTCTTAACTTCAACTTCATTCTTTCCAATAATTTTCA
>NC_051387.1:38431152-38436152 GCF_015228065.2 Penaeus monodon
GATTTTAACGTTTTATTTTATTAAATTTTATATAATCTGTATGGATACAGCGTGTGAATTCACCTCATAAAGGCAAAGTTTTCGTTAAAAATATGAACAAACTTTGCAGAATTCAAAAGACTCTCCCCTTAGACTCGAAATCCTGCTAGCAAATCGTTAAAAAGAGTCTGTTTGATCCGAAAACACTTTTTCAACATTGGATGAAAATCACTATACAGTAAATTCCAAAGTTATTCAATAGCCTTTACTTATACCGAGGGTGGAGTATACCATACATCAGTGGCCAATTGTGAGGTTCAATAACTTGTGTTTATTCAGATCGACAGTATACTAGCGAAGGTTGTTATATATCTATGTATATATATATATATATGTCTTTATATGTATATATATATATATATATATATATATATATATATATATATATATATATATTCATTTTTTTATTTATTTATAGATAGATAGATAGATAGATTTTTTTCCCGAGATTGTCCATGCCCCATTTCAGGATTAACTCTTCCTTTGGCTACCGTCGGGTGTACAAAACATTGTGTTCTGAAAATTTACCAGGTACATAAACTAATGTATCTTGTCTAGCAATAATTCTTGAAAAGTATGTTAATTTGGCAACGGAAAATTAGCTCGGTTCGTGTTTCAGAATCACTCAATACCTCTTCACCGCATTCGTGTTGGGAACGACTAAAAACAACCCATGTATTGCGATATATATATATATATATATATATATATATATATATATTTTATATATATATATATATATATATATTATATATATATATATATAATATTTTATATATATATATATATATATATATATATATATATATATATATATATATATATATATATATATATATATATATATAATATATATATATATATATATATATATATATATATATATATATATATATATATATATATCGCAATACATGGGTTGTTTTTAGTCGTTCCCAACACGAATGCGGTGAAGAGGTATTGAGTGATTCTGAAACACGAACCGAGCTAATTTTCGTTGCCAAATTAACATACTTTTTAAAAATTTTTGCTAGACAAGATACATTAGTTTATGTACCTGGTAAATTTTCAGAACACAATGTTTTGTACACCCGACGGTAGCCAAAGAAGAGTTAATCCTGAAATGGGGCATGGACAATCTCGGGAAAAAATCTATCTATCTATCTATCTATAAATAAATAAATAAATGAATATATATAATATATATATATATATATATATATATAATATATATATATATACTATACATACATATATTTATAAAATTATAATATATATATATATATATATACATATATATATAACAACCTTCGCTAGTATACTGTCGATCTGAATAAACAACAAAGTTATTGAACCTCACAATTGGCCACTGATGTATGGTATACTCCACCCTCAGTATAAGTAAAGGCTATTGAATAACTTTGGAATTTACTGTATAGTGATTTTCATCCAATGTTGAGAAAGTGTTTTCGGATCAAACAGACTCTTTTTAACGATTTGCTAGCAGGATTTCGAGTCTAAGGGGAGAGTCTTTTGAATTCTGCAAAGTTTGTTCATATTTTTAACGAAAACTTTGCCTTTATGAGGTGAATTCACACGCTGTATCCATACAGATTATATAAAATTTAATAAAATAAAACGTTAAAATCCCTTTCTTTATGTTTACCACTTTTAAAAAGACACATTAATAACCACCAGAACGTACAATATTAGATCATAATTTTGCCTGATCGTTCTCTTCAGCTAGTTACATTTTCAACAGCTTGAAACTATGGCAGTATATAAACATACAATTTACAGTGCTTTTCTTTAATTGGATTATACGATATCCTTTTTATCACCCAGATGACATTCCGACCGAAATAGGCAATTCGTAATAACTTCATCATTAATGTCTCAAAATTGAAATTACTCTATAAAAACGAAATATAACCATTGGTTTCGGTTTTACAGAGGATTTTCCCAGCCAATCCTCACAGTTTTAGATAGGTTTAGATAGATTGGTAGACGTTTTATATTATATATAATATTTAGTAATTATATCGTTAAATGAATGAATAATTTTGTTAGAGGGATTACTTACTCTGTAAATAAAAATATGTACAATTTTTTGCAGGAGGTAGGGGTAATATTAGCAACTAGGATATTAAAAAAGAAATTGTACAAAATATTATAATACTGTAAATGGAACGGGCGTTCTCACAAAAAAATATCCAATAAAAAAAAAAAATAGCTGCTATCCATCTATCAGCCCATAATTGTGTAAGAGACAGACAGACATGCAGACACACACACAGGCAGAGAGAAAAGCAATCGCACGACTGTGTTTATATCTGGACTACCCTCACTCATTTCATGATCAAGGAAAGTCACTAATGACGGATTGAGAGAGAGATCCGATTAACGATGTTTCCGCGAATCATGTAGCCCTAGGCGAGTTATCTAACTAGTCTGTAGCTGTATTACCGTAATTTTGTTCTTTACAAATATACGATGATAGTCATGACGAATTTCATTATAGGCAAAAATTGTGTAATCCCTCCAGAGGGATGCATATATATACATACATATAGACATACAATGTATGTCTATAGGTATGTATTTATGAATATATTTATGTATATATATGTATATGTTTCTTTGTATATATGTATGTATATATGTATGTATGTATGTATGTATGTATGTTGTATGTATGTATGTTTTGTGTATGTATATATGTTAGTGTGTATGAATTAAGTGTTTTATTACTGTAATAATACTTTTTTTTTTTTAAAAATATTTTTTTCTAAACCCCTTTCCATTTACATAATAATAAAAAAACAATTCTTTATACTTTTTAAAATATATTCAAAAAAATTAAATATTTATTTAAGAGTAATAACCCCCTCTAGGGAAAATTTTTCCTTATAAACGTTATATTCTATTTTTAAAAAAAAAGGGTTACACTACAACATTAAAACTGTAGGGCTAAATTCGCGAAACATGTTAATCGTTTTTATGTATTATGTTTCTTGATAAGAATGAGGGAGGGTATCCAAAAAAAAACCGGTGCGATTCTTTTCCTCGCCTTTTTTGTTTTCTGCATGTTTCGCTTTAAATTAGGGGGCTGTAGAGAAGCAGCTATTTTTTTTTTTGGATATTTTTTTTAAAGGTTCCTTTTAAGTTTTTTAAAAATTTTTTAAAATTTTTTTTTAAATATCCTGTTTAATATTCCCCCCCCCTGGCAAAAAAATTGACAAATTTCAGATAAAAATCCCCTAACCCAAATTTCATTCTTTAAAAAGATTTTACAAATTTATAAAAATAATATAAAATTAAAATTTTAAACCTTCTAAAACGGGGAGGGGTGGAAAATTTTTAAAACCGCCAATGGTTTATTTTGTTTTTATAGAGAATTCAATTTTTAAATTAATATAATTTATTAAATTTATTTTTAATTATTTTTATAAAAATATTATAATTAATAAAAAAAGATTTAAATTTATTTTTTATGATTTTAATTTTGAAATGTAATAGCGAGAGAACATCGGGAAAATTAAATCTTTTGTACTTTCGGGGGGGTAAAATTTTTTTAAAATTAAAACATAAAAAAGGGATTTTAACTTTTTTTTAAAAATTTTAATTTGGGAGGATACGCGTGTAAATTCACTCAAAAAGGGAAAATTTTGTTAAAAATAAACAACTTTGGGGAAAATTAAAAATCTTTAATAAATTGTAAAATCTTAAATTTTTACCCAAAAATTTTTCCACATTGGTTAAAATTATAATTAAAATTAATTTTCAATCCTTTATTATAAGGGGGGGATCCACATCGTATTTGAGGTTTCAATAACTTTGTTTTTTTCATCGGTTAACTACGAATTTTATATATATTTTGTTTTATATATTATAATATAAAAATATAATATATAAATATATATATTATAATATAATAATATTATAAAATTTTGTTAGTAAAAAAATTTTATATTTATATATATTATATATAAAATTTTCATTATTTATTTTTTATAATAGAAAATTAGAAAATTTTTTTTCCCAAATTGTATATTTAATTATTTTTTTGGTACTTTAAAAACATTGTTTCTGAAAATTTCCCGGGTTAACTAATTTAAATTTTTAAAAATTCTTAAATATTTTAATTTGGAAAAAAATTTTGTTTCTTTTTAGAATACTAATTTTCCCCGATTCTTTAAATAAAAAAGGGATTCATATATATATAAAATTATAATAATATATATATATATATATATATAATATATTATATATTATATATTATAAAATTTTTTATAATATATATATATAATATATATTATAATATATATATTAATTTTAATAATATATATATATATTTAAAATAAAAATTTATTTTTATTAAATAATAAATATATTATTATATATATATATTAATTTATATAATTTTATATATTATATATATATTTTTAAAATCGAAATACAGGGGTTTTTTTAGCTTTCCCCAACCAAATCGGTGAAGAGGTTTGATGATTCTGAAACCGAACCGAGCAAATTTTCCCGTTCCCAAAATTAACATTTTTTCAAGATTTTTTGCTAGACAAGAAAATTAGTTTATGTACCGGTAATTTTTCAGAAAAAATGTTTTGTACACCCGACGTCCCAAAGGAAGAGTTAAATCCTAAAATGGGGCAGGGACAATCTGGGGAAAAAAATCTATCTTCTATTATCTAAAAATAAATAAAATAAATAATAATTAAATAAATAAATAAAATAAAAAATTATACAATATCTAATATATAATATATATATATATATATATTATAAATATTATAATATATATATATATTATATATATATATAATTATAATAATTTAAAACAACCTTCGCTGTATACTGTGATCTGAATAAAAAACAATTATTAAACCTAAAATTGGGCCACTATGTATGGTATACTCCCCCCTCGTATAAGTAAGGCTATTGAA
>NC_051387.1:38439123-38444123 GCF_015228065.2 Penaeus monodon
CCAATTTTTTTTTTTTGGGGTTTTTTTCCAAAATGTTTTTCAAAACTTGCATATAGTTCTTTGAAATGAGGTGAGAAAAAATATGGAAATGCGTTTGGGGTTTCTCCTATCTGCCCCTGTCGTGATTTTTTCCCTCTGGGTCTTTATTATTTTTTTTGCTGAATACATTTATAAGACAGAAGATGTAGATATAGATAATATAAAAGGTTGTGTGTGTTGTGTGTGTTTGTGTTTTGGGGTGTGTGTGTGGGGGGTGTGTGTGTGTGTGTGTGGTGTGTGTTTTCTGTGTGTCTGTGTGTATGTATATATATATTATAATATATTATTATATATATATTTTAATTATAATATATATATTTTATTTTTTATATTATGTGTGTATTATATTTTATATATATATATTATATATAATATATATAAAATATTATATATATTATATTTTGCACACACAACACACACACACACACATAATATATTTATTATATTATATAAACAAATATTATATATATAAAATTAATATAATATATATATTTTATATTATATTATATATATCATGAATTATTTTAAATAATATATTATATAAAATATAATATAATTAATATATATATGTATAATATATTATATAAAATATATATATATATATATATGTATTATATAATAAATATATATATATATATTAATATATACCCCCCAAACACACACACACACAAAACAAACACACACATACAAAAAAGCAAAAAAAGCGCACACACCACACATATATATAAAAAAAAAATACACACACACACAAATGTGTATGTGTGTTACATATAAACTATATTTTTTACTACGCAAAAACCATAATATATATATATATATAATATATATATTAATATTATATAATAATATATATATATAAACCATACCCCCACACCACAAACCACACACAACACACACCCATATATATATTAAAATATATATTATATATATATATATATATATTTTTTTTTTTTTTTTTTTTTTTTTTTTTTTTTTTTTTTTTTTTTTTTTTTTTTTTGTGCGGGGTTGAAAACCCAGCTTTTATATGTGATGTTACCGAAATATTATGCCAATGTTATTTATTTTTTTGTTATATTCTACAGACTTGTACAAATTTATTATTGTCCTCCCTTATTCCCACACACAAAACATACTATAATATGCCCCTTTGCTTTACCTTTTTATTCGTCTCTCGTTGCCCCACAAACATTCCAGTTGTATTGTCTATCCCCTTCCCAAGAGCTATACATTGTTGAAACCTATTTTCATCACCAAATGTTGTCGTATTTTAAGCACGTGATCTATCCCCTCTTTAACCATGTAGGAGATGAAAGGGGGGAGCCAAGGGGAAACCACCTCACATACAACACACGCACACACCAACACCACACACACCACACACCACACACACACCACACATACACACACACAACACACAAAACACACACACACACACACACACACACACACACACCCACCACACACAATATATTTTAATATAATATATATAAAATAATATATTATAAGTATATGTAATTATAATTAATATTATATTATATAATATATATTACATATATATATATATAATATATATAATATTAATAATATTTTATATAATATAATATATATATATATTATATATATGGAAATAAGCATTTTTTATGAAAATATACATATGTTATAATATTATATATATATATATATATATTATTATATGATAATATAATGTGTGTGTGTGTGTGTGTGTGTGTGGTGGTTTAGATGTATATGACAGAAAAGAGAGAGAGAGAGAGAATTCATAATAGTATCGTGATATAAATATACCCCAATGAAGCCGCAAAAATAATTTTTGTTTTGCTATTTTCTCGGGGTGGAGTACTATTTAAGTCCCTAAAATTTTTGGTAGTATTTTTGTTCACAAACCCCTATGTGCTGCGGGCATGAAAAAATCTCTTTGGGGGGAGTTTCGAAAAATCCAGGCAAAATTTGCCACCCTGTATAAAAATCATTCTGTTTTGGCTTGTATATGATTGTTTTTCCAGATGCAAATATTTTAAACGGGGAAAAAGGTACTAAAAAATACCCCCTTTCCCCAGTGGTAAAAAAAATGAAATGCATGAACTATATATATATATTTAAAATATAAAATATATAATATTATATAATATATATATTATTTTAATATTACATACTATACATTCATATATAATATATATATATATATATATATATATAATATATTTTTATAAATATATACATATATAAAATAATATATATATATATTTTTTTTTTATTATATATTTTTTATATACATTATCATATATGCAAAACATTTGTGGGGGGTTTATTATATATAATATATATATATATTTTTTTATATATAATATATATTATATATATATAATAATATATATACTATTATGTATATACAAGACTATATATGTACATATACACTCAAACCCTGATCTTTGGGGGAGAAATTTGTATTGTTAGTGTACAAAATTTCTACAAAACGGATATATTGTAATAAAATTTCACCAAATTTTCTATATCTATTCTATTTGTCTATTAACTATAATAAATGCATGTGTATGTGTGTGTGGGGCGTGGTTGAAAATGTATTTGACATATGTGTGTTTTCATATGTTATATATATATTTATATATAATATTATATATATATATATATAAAATATTTATATATAAATTTATAATTTTACACACACACACATATATATATATATATATATAAAGATTAAGAAAAAATTTTATCTACATACTATATATACATATAACACACAATTGACACAAAATGCACACGATATATATTGTATCGTATCTACATCTGTCTATTATCTATCTATCTACATGATATATATGCATAATATATATATATATATATATAATATTATATTATATATATATAATATATTATATTATACACTTTTCATATGTCAAAAATATATATAAATTATTTTCATGTAATTTGAAATTTAAATATATATATAATAATATATATTATAATTAATATAATATATAATATATATATTATGCATATATATACATGTAATAGATAATAGTAGACAGTGTGATACAGAACTATAATATGCGTGTGAGTGTGTCAATGTGTGTGTATATATGTATATTATGTATGTATGTATATATTTTTCTTTATATCTTTATATATATATTTTATATTGTGTGGTGTAATAATAAATATATATATATAAAATATATATATATATAAAATATATATATTATATATATATTATATAAAAATATATACATATGCACACCACTATTCAAATACATATTCACACACACGTACAAAACCACATACACAGCATTTATATCAAATAATTATAAAAAATAGAATAGATATAATAATTTGGTGAAAATCTTATTACAATATTCCGCTTGTACATATTGTACCTAACAATACTAATTCTCCTCCAAAATCAGGTTTTTTGAGTGTAATGTCATTTTTGTGCTTGTATAACAACATATGAAATTATATGTATATTATATTTTATTATTATATTATATATATATTATATTATATATATATTATATAAAACACACACATTATTTATATGCATAATGTTATTTATATATAATTATAATATATATATATAAATTATATATTATATAATATATGTTATTATATGTATTTATATATATACACAATTATATATTATATTTTATATATATATTATATATTTTTAATATACATATTTTTTATAATTTAAATATATTTATATATATATATATAATATATTTTTATATATATATATATTAATATATATTAAATTTTTTAAATTTTATTTTATATATTATATTTTAATATAGGTTCGCATTTTCTTTTTTTTTCCCACGTGGGATAAAGGAAATATTTAGTACCATTTCCACTAAAATATTTGCATCGGAAAAACATCATATATAAGCCTAACGAAAATGCTTTTTCTCATTACAAGGCTGGACAAATTATCCCTTGGGTACTTTTTCAAAAACTCCCCCCAAAAGAGATCTTTTCAGCCTGCAGCGACATAGGTTAGTGAAAAAAAATCTACCAGAGAATTGTCAGAATTTGAAATAGTACTCCCCCCAGAGAAGATACAAAAAACCAAAAAATTTATTTTAGCTGGCTCTCTTGGGTAGATTTATTCATATACATTAGATCTTCTCTCTCTCTCTCTCTTTTTGTCTATTACATCTAAAAACACACCACACACACACACCACACAACATATAATTTTAAAACATATAAAATATATAAAAATTAAAAAAATTATATTATATATATATACATTGTATATTTTCATATAAATATATGCTTATTTCCCTTTTATATATATATAATATTATATATAATATATATATATATATATATATATATATATATAATATATATAATGTAATAATATATTATATATATTATTATTATATTAATTACATAACAATATATATAATATATAATATATATAATTTTATATATTTAAAATATGGTTGTTGTGTGGGGTGTGTGTGTGTTGGGGTTTTGTGTGTGTGTGGTTTTGTGTGTGTGTGTTGTGTGTATGTGTGTGTGGTTTTTGTGTGTGTGTGTGTGTGTGTGTGTGTGTGTGTGTGTGTGTGGCGGTGTGTGAGTGAGGTGTTGCCCCTTGGTCCCCCCTGTCATCTCCTACATTTGGGTTAAAGTGGGCATAGATCACGGTTAAATAACCAAACATTGTGATGAAGGAGTGTTTCAAAAATGTAAGCTCTTGTGGAAAGGGGGTGACATACAACACTGGAATGTTTTTTGTGTGGCAACGGAGACGAAAAACAGGGAAAGCAATGGACATACTTATATGTATGTGTGTGTGGGGAATATGGCATTTGGGCAATACATAAGTTGACAATCATGTAGAATATAACAACAATAAATAGAATAATTGGCATACATATTTCGGTAACATAATATATAAAACTGGGTTTTTAAAAACC
>NC_051387.1:38449123-38464123 GCF_015228065.2 Penaeus monodon
AGAACCCTTCTGCTTACAGAAAAAATATAATTCGTCTATCCTTTAGTACTTCCCCTTAAACAGATTTCGCCCCAAAGGTCAGCCTCATTTTAGGCTGTCGTCGGGAGCAGACGTAGGTTTCCCCCATTTTAATGAAATCCCACCGTCTGTATTAGTTTGGGATTGTTGCTGGGGAAACATCGGGCGGAACAGTAAGGTACAAATCCTTTGTTCTGGCGAAAAAATGTTTTGATCCTATTCCATTAAACCCCGGAAAAGATCTTTTGGTAGAAGTAATTGCGATCTGTTGTTTGTGTTCTGGTAAGTCTGAAATTTAAATGTATAGAAATATTTTCTTTTTCCTAAAAAAAGGTAACCCCAAGGGAAAAAAAGAGATTCAGTCATTATTACTATACTTCCGTACAAACATTGGATTTTGCTTTCCCTGCATTATTGTCATCCATAATGCTTCAACTTGATATGATCAGTGTCTTTTGTATGAGGTGAAAAGATACACCGGTATGGAATGCGTTTGACGGTAAACAATACTCTATCTGCACCTGTCGTGAATTTCCCTTTCCTCTCATGGTCTTTATTAATCTTTTTGCATGAATACATATAGCTATATAGACAGAAAGATGTAGATATAGATATTATATAATAGGTTGTGGTGTGTGTAGGTGTGTGTGTGATGTGTGGTGTGTAGTGGGTGTGTTGTTGTGTTGTGTGTGTAGTGTGTGTGTGGTTCCTTGGGTCTGTGTGGAGTATATTATTTATATATATACATATTATATTATATTATTATTATATATCCTATACTAATATATTATTTATATATTGATGTGTATATTCAATATTATATATATATATAATTATATATATATATATATACTACCATATATATTATATTAAAGACATATTTGCTTACACACATACAAACACACAACACCATATATAAATTAATTATTATATATTATATATATACATAATAGATATATATAATTAATATATATATTATAATTATATATATTATTATTCTCTAATAATCTGCAGATTATATTATATATATGCTATATATATATATATATATTATATATGTATAATGTTAATAATTATATATATATAAAATATTGTATATATGTATATATATATATAACATCCATATTATATTATATATTTATATATACACCAACCCCCACACCACACACACACCCACATACACAAAAGAAACGCGCACACAACACACAACAATATTCAAATCAAAATACAACACAATCACCGAATGGTAGGTGGTTTATACATTAAAACATATATTTTTTACATACGCATAAAACTGAATTATATATTTATATATTATATATTATTATTTATATTTCCTTGAGATATAAAACCACATACACCACACACCACAACCACCACACACACCAACCACTAGATGTAAAAAAGTATTTAATAATTATAAATATATATATTATATATATATATAGATATACATATAAATATTTTTTTTTTTTTTTTTTTTTTTTTTTTTTTTTTTTTTTTTATTGTTTTGTTATTTTTGTTAGTGTGTGTGTGTACCCGCTTTTGTATTGATGTTACCGAAAAAATATGTGCCATGTTATTCTATTTATCTTGGGATTTTTGTTATATTCTACATGATTGTACAAACTTATGTATGTCAACAACATAATCCTATATTCCCACCACACCATACATATAAAGTATGTCCATTTGCTTTACTGTTTATCGTCTCTCGTTGCCCAAACACGAAACATTCCAGTGTTTGTATTGTCTATCCCCTTCCACAGGCTTACTGGTTTTTGGAACCTACCTTTCCTCCCAATGATTGTGTATTTAAGCCGTGATTCTTGCCCATCATATATAGACACCAATGTAGAGATGACAGGCGGGGAGCCAGGTTCCAACCTCACATCACACACACGCACAACACACAACCCAACCACAACACCACCACACACAACACACACACCACACACCTACACACACGACCACCACAACAAACACACACACTCACATACACACCACACACAACACACCCACCCCACACACACACATATGATATATATAATATATATTAATATATATCTATAGAATAATATATGTATGTATATTTCTATTTATATATATATATATTATATATTATATATACATAATAATATATATTATTCTATATTTATATATTATATCTATATATATATTAATAAAAAATATATATATTATTGATATAATATGGAAATAAGCATATTTATATTAAATACACAAAATATACAATAGGTATATATCTTATATATATAATATATCTATCTATATATATCTATGTAATACATACAATATATAGTGTGTGTGTGTGTGGTGTGTGGTGTGTTGTGTGTGATTAGATGTATGGTAGCACAGAAGGAGCAAGAGAGAGAGAATGCATAATAGTATCATGATTATAAATTCTAGCCAATGAGAGCCAGCTTAATATTTTATGGTTGTATTTTGCTATCTTCTCTGGGTGGAAGTACTATTTCAGTCCTCTGACAATTCTGGTAGTATTTTTGTCACATACGCCCTTTCGCTGCAGGCATGAAGATCTCTTTGGGGAGAGTATTCCGAAAAGTACCAAGTGCAAATTCATGTCCCAATCCTCTGTTGAGAGCAAATGCATTCCTTCGTTAGAGCTTGATATTGATTGTTTTTCCAGATAGACACATTGTAAGAACTGGAAATGGTCTAAATATATACCTTTCCACCTGGTAAGAAAGAATGATGTACACATATACCTTATATGTATATATTTATATATATATATATATCATATACATATATATTTATTAATATAATAATAATATATTAATATATATCTATAATATATATCTTATATATAATTTATATAAATAATATATGTATTATAGATATACGAATATATATATGATAGTTATATATATTTTTAATAATGTGTAATATTATACATAATACTTCATAACTATTTATATATATATACATCTATATTAATCTATATATTATAGTCTAGATATATCAGATATAAATTTAATTATTTATATATTATTATATATCTATTATATATATATATATGTAATGTATATAATACCTTTACATAATGCTATCTAACATATCTGTGGGTGTGGGTTTTTATATATATATATCTATATCTATCTAAATTTCTATATATATATTCTATTATATAATTAATACTATATATAACCTCTGTCTGTAAATATCCGCCCTATATATGTACATATACCGCAAACACGTGATCATTTGGAGGAGAATTACTTATTGTTTATGTCCCTATGCTATACAAGCGGATATATTGTATATAGATTGTCCACCAAATTCTATATCCATATATCTATTTCTGATATATCGATAGAGTATAGACTCCATGTGTATGTGTGTGTGTACGTGTGTGTGAATAATGTATGTGTACATAAATGTTGTGTGCCTCTCTGTATACATACATAATAATCAGCTATATTAATATATTATATGATATATATATCTATATATATCTATTTTATATTAATATTTTCTATAGATACCACAACACCATATTCATATTAGATATATATAAGATAATAAAGAAATATTGATCACATACATACATAACATACAATACAAACATATATACACACACATTAGACAACCATGCACACGCATATATATTGTATCTGTCTATCTATCTGTCTATATAATCATAACATCTATCTCATGTATAGATTGCATAATATATATATAATATTATTATATAATATATATTTAGTATTATTATATATATATATTACACATTTTTCCATATGTCTGAATATATATTTTTTTATATAAAACCACACACCACCACACACACACACTACCAGCACACACACACCACACACACACACCCCCACCACATCACACCCAAATTATATAATAACATACATATAAATATATATATATATAGATATTATCTAATTATATTCTAATATATATTATAAAAAAAAAATTATATATAATTATTACTATATCGCTATATATCTATATATGTAAAGGTGTATGTAATGTATGCATGTATGTTGTTGTATTATGTATATATTTACTATCCAACACAACACACACAACCCACACACACACACACCCACACACACACCAGAAACACACACACACAGATTATAATAATATATATATACTTATATATATATTATATTATATATATTGTGTGTGGTGTGTGTGTGTTGGTTGTGTGTGTGTGTTGTTTTGTGTGTGTGTGTGTGGGTTTGTGTGTGTGTGTGTGTGTGTATGCCCGACAACAACACACAAACACTTTATATACATATACAATATTTATTATATTTATAATATAATATATTATATCATAATATTATATATATTAATACATATATGTATGTATGTATGTATGGTATGTATATATATATATATATATATATATATATATAATCATAGTCTACATATATATATAATATTACTATATAAATACACACACACACAACACACCCCAAACCAACATCACCACAACACACCCACACACACACAATATATATAAATAACACACATAAAAATAACATAATTAGATTATAATTATATTATATATATAATATATATATATATGAATATATATTCATTATTATAATTGCACACCACAACTCACAAAACCCAATGTTGGTGGTGTGTGTTGTGGTGTGTGGTGGTTACACACTGCCACACCCAGAAAATTGTGTACTACCCTCCAATACAACTCATCAAGACTGTATAATTTGTTTTCTAGAAAAAAATGAAGAAAGAAAAAGATTTACTACTTCCAGGGTATAAAATACACGGGCATAAGTAAGTGCAGAGATAATATCCAACAGTGGGTGTACACCACTTTTTTTTTCTCTACTACAAGACAATTGTCAGTGATCTAATGCATTTTCTACGTGATATCGGTTTCCTCGATGATGGGATTATCGCTTTCGCCACGTAAATTCTCTAATATGTTAGGTTGTTTATGAAAGCGGGCATTACAGTTCATAATTTCTGAATATAGATTTTGTGAGTATAAGGATCTATGTAAAGTATTGTGGTGTATATAATATATGTTATATACTATAAATATATATATATATATATATCTATAGACAATATATAATATATTATAGATTATATATATATACATAGTTTCTTTCTTTACATGTATAATGTATCTATATGCCGAGGTTAAAATATAAAATAATATATATTATTATATTATTATATTATAAAAATATATAAATAATATATTATATATATATATATTATATAATATATATATATATAATAATTACAGCACAGATCTCACGATATATAATTTAGATTCATATATTTATATATCTTTATATATATGTGAACATATATATATATATATATCTTATATATATGAGGCCGGAGTGAGTTAGAGCATCGGAACTCAGACTGTCATGTACTTTGATTCCAAAGGCGGGCGTAAAGGAACTTCACACTCGATTGACCTACCTAGCTAACCTGGCGGCCACGCCAGCCCAAGTCAGATGCTGGTCCCAATCCCGGATAAGATGATGATCCTAAAGGTACCACCGGCCTCCTCACGTGAAAGGAACTGAGGGGACCGTAACCACGTACTCACTCCAAGAGCTCACAACATGAAGCTCATTAGTATCTATCTGTGCCCGGTGGTCAAACTGAACCTACAGTACGAAAAAAAAAAAAAAAAAAAAAGTAAAAAAGAAAAAACAAAAAAAAAAAAAAAAAAAAATATTATATATATATACCCCATACATAACATATATGTGCGTGTGTTGTGTGTAACTATATAGATAAGATACACCAATACATATATATATAATATATCATATCATATTATATAATAATTATAAATATATATGCGCGCGCGCGCGAGTGTGTGGTGTGTGTGGTGTGTGTGTATTGTGTGTGTGTGTGTGTTTGATGTTTATGTTTTTGTGTTGAGTCATGTCTGGTGCGAATAGCATATATTATATATAATATCTATATATATATTATTATATATATATATATAATAATTTATATATATACATAATAAATGTGTTGTTTTTGTGTGTGTGGTGTATATAATATACACTGTGTGTGTGTGTGGTGGGATTGCCAGTGGTGTGGTGTGTGTTTGTGATATAATGTGTGTGTGTTGTGTCACATGTTTGTGTGTGTGTGCGCGCGGCGCGTGTGTGTGTGGTTGTGTGGTTGTGGGGGGGTGTGTGTGTTTGAATCTGTACATCCACCACCCTTGATTCTTAACTTGTGCGCGTGTGGGATAATGTGTAGTGTGTTGCAGCTAATCTTGCGAATGATTGGGTACAGGATGTTCTTATACAATTCACGGTTTGCTTTTGAACATGAATCCGCAATGTAAACTTTGATGTTTTTGGTTCCAGATATACTACACTATGACTGAATTTGGTTCTGTTACTCGGGTTTTTTATGCTGAGTGTTTGCTTTTTTATTGCCCTCTATTTTATGTTTCAACCGTGTGTACAAACTGTTCATTATGAAGTTTAAATAAGGCAGGAAAGCAAAAAACCTTCATGCCTCAACAATAATATCTGAATTAAAACTGAAAATCAAAGGAAGGAGAAGTAATCCGAAATCGCGGGACGAATGTTAGATATCTTTTCGACCATATTTAGTATTCTCCTGTTAACCTGTTAACCTCTTTGTTCCAATCACTTCCGCTATTTAATAACATGTTCTTTTTCTCCACATATACCAACCATCCGATCTCCCTTCTTTTCTCACCTACACAAGCCCATCAAACATTTGACCCCAACGACACTTTCCATTATTTTCCTTTCCCAACCTGGCTATCACCCGCCTACATCCTCTTCTCCCGCCGACCAACAAAAACCTTTCTTAAACCGTCCCTGAATAATGGCTCGCACGGCGCCCGGACCTCCACATGGCTCTTGCTCTAACTATTCCCTTCCTGTCGCAGGACAAGAACTTCCTGACAGCAACCTCGTTGATGAGATCGGAACTCTTGAGGAAATGTATGAGCATATCTAGAACTAAATGGAAGAGTACTCTAAGGTTTCTCTTCTTTAGTTTACGTTTCTTTTGTTTAATGCTTACATTGCGTCTGGTACGGCTACGATTTTCTATTAAAATTTTCTTCAATTATAAAAACAGACTCCTTACGTTTTAAATGGTAGATTGTTTAATAAGTTTTTCTTAAAAAAAAATGGAAAAGATGAAAATACTAACATATGTCAATTTCAATACATATATACGTCTTTTTCTCTCCGACATCTCTCGTATCTCTCTCTCTCTCATCTCCTCTCTCTTCGCTCTCAGTCGCATCGTCCCTCTCTGTGTCCTCTCTCTCTACATCTGCTCCTCCCTCCTCTCTCGCTCTCCATCTTCACATACTCTCTCTCGTCCTCTCTCTCTCTCTATATATTATTTTTTGGCGGGTATATACTTATAGTATTATTAATTATATATATATACTCCTTATATATATGTATTTTATTATAGATCGATAATAGATAGACCCTACTATTACTGTGGTATTTTTCTTTTTTCTCTCACTCTAACAAACACTATTAAACACTACCCCACGCTTATAATCGATTTCTATCTAATATACTTGAATAAAATTTTATTCTATATATAACACTATATAATACATACATATATACGACCACACCATAACACATACACCACACACACCCACCACACTACCCCACACCACCAACACACACACCACACGACTATATATATATTATATAGATATATATATATAATATATATATATAATATTATATATATATACATATAGATATAATATATAAGTATTAATATATATATATATTTATATTTAATATATATAAGATATATATATACATACACATATATATATATATATATATATTTATATATCTATATATACTATAAATAATATATACTATAGTAATATATATATATATATATATATATATATATATATATATATATATATATATATAAATATTATATTATATTGTGTGGTGGTGTAAAGAATTGACATGTGTTATACTCGCGTATTCTATCTTATGTACTTGATTAAATATTCAATTGGAATGGGTATATATATATGATATATATATATATATATAATTATTATATATATATATATTATATATATATATATAAATATATACATATATAATATATATATATATATATAGATATATATATAATAAATGGTATATTATATATACAATTTAAAATTAGTAGCTATCTAATCTACTACTATCTATCTATCTTCTATCTATCTCTCTATCCTATCTATCTCTCTATCTATATATATATATATGCAACATACAACACGCCACACACACCACACACAACACACACACCACACACACACGGCACACCACACACCCCGACACACCCACACCACACACACGACACACCACAACACACACACACGACACGCGCGCGCGCGCGCCCCGCGTCTTTCTCTTTTAAACCTTCTACCGAGAAAGACATCTCAGGAACGTTTTTCTCAAAACACAACGCGCGTATAGGCGAAAATGGAAGTGATCCCTCTTGATCTCTGTACCGTCATTTGGTACGAACGGTGTTTTTCGAGAACATCCTAAGGAAACGGGGTTGTTCCTTCTATTAGATTATACTAACCGTCACGCCCTTGAATGAAATTCAAACACTTGGACAATGGAGGGCCCTTCTGTGGATGAAGGAGGTGATTATGACGATTGATAATGCCTCTATGGATGTCTAGGAAAATAAATTATGATACAATCACAAACTATTTCTATAGTTTAAGTATATACTTCTTTTCTTCTTTCTTTATTTTCCTTGAAGGTACCAATGACTACCCCAGGTATTTTTTGTAGTTTGTATAGATGCCTGGTGGCTCACGACTAAATGAGGTCATAAAAAAAAAAAAATAAAAAAAAATATAGATAATGAATAATAATAATAATAACATATATAACTAATAATCATAATAATATAATGATATAATATGATAATATAACAATATAATAATAATAACAATAATAAAATAAAATAATAATAATAAATATACGAATAATAAATAATAATAATGTAGCAATAATAATAGTGATATTAAATATAATGATAAATATCAATGATAATAATACATAAATAATAAATATATATATATAAGATATATATTATATATATATATATATATATTATATTATAGATATATATTATTATATATTATTATATATATATATAATATATAATAATAATAATTTATATAATAATAATATATAGGTATCTATTATATATAATAATATATATATATATATATTATATATATATCCATATGCGAAAATAATATTTTTATAATGATTGAAAGGTCTAAAGTCAGACCCAGCATTATTTTTATTATATAATTATTATTATTCCCATGTCTTTTATGTCCCAAAAGGAAAAGAAAATACAACTATGAATTATAGTAAACAGCTTTCTTACCGAGCTTAACCTTTTTGAGAAGAAATATTAATTTTATTGATATGAGTGTATATGTGTGTATACAGAAAATGTATGTATTTATTATATATACCAAATATATATATATTATATAATATATATAATATATATTATATATATATAATTATATATATATTATATGTTATATATATATACATAATATCTATATCTAATAATACATATATATACACATAATATATATAAATTAAAATATGTTTATATACTTATCTAATTCTAAGGCACACACCACACACACACCCATATACTATACATATTTTTATATATAATATATATATATTATATATTTATATATATATATTATATAATATATAATATATATATATAATGCACACAACCCACTGCACACCAACCACACACACAACACACACACACACACAAACCATATATATTATATATAATATATAATATATATAGTATATATATACTATATATATATATGGTGTGTGTGTGTTGTGGGGGGGGGTGTTGTTGTGTGTGTGGTGTTGTGTGTGTGTGGTGGGTGTGTGTAATAGATCTGATATATACATTATTATATATATATATATATATACACACAGATATATATATTCTGTGTGTTGTGTGTGTGTGTGAGTGGTGTTGGTGTGTGTGGGTGTTGTGTGTGGTGTGTGGGTAGTGTGTGTGGTGGTGTGTGTGTGTGTGTGTGTGTGTGTGGTGGCTTGTGCGTGGTGCGTGTGGTATGTGTGTGGGTGTGGTGTGTGGTGGTGTGGTGGTGTTGTGTGTGTGGTGTGTTTGATGATTTTATTAGGGAGACATTCATTGACTGCTAGCTTCTTGCAGTGTCTCACCAGCAGATCTTTGTACGACTTGGTCTGAGCCCTCATTTGGACGTCAGTCTTCCTGACATTCCCTGAGTTACCGGTCACTCTAAAACGATAAATTCCACTGTAATTTCGAAAATTAATGACATTGGTGGCAAAAGGAGGTCATAAGTTATATAAAAAATCATGAACACCAACCATCATATTTTTCAGCATGTTTAACTGTCTATGACTGTAGTAAGTTTTCAGAAAGCAGGCGCGAACGCGGGAGTTAAGGCAAACGCCCTAAACATTTTTAAAGCTCCCCGCACGGCAACATTCTGAAAGTGATTTTAGTCTACTCATCATCACTTTCTGCTAATACCAAGAAATCATATTTAGCGCGAATAGTTAGTGTGGTTGTGCATATTACTATATATATATATATGATATTAATATAATATATATATAGATATAATATATCTATATAAATATATATATTAATATATATATCATATATATATATATATGCTTTATATAATATATCCATATATTATCTATCTGTGTATACACACGTACAGTATATATACATATGAAATATAGATGGTTATATATCTATAATATATAAAAAAAATAAATATATATATTGTATATATATAATATATATATATACATATATTATAATAATATAATATCTATATATATTATAATATATATCTATATATATATATATATTTATAATAGTATACATAAACATAATATATCCTATGTACCAACACACTACACCACCACACACATATAATTATATATATATATAATATATATATATATTATATTATATATATATATATATATACAATATACTATATATTGTGTATGTAGGTAATGTATGTATATACTATACACGCAACACACGACACACACACAACGGACTATACTATTTATGAATATATTTGCATATACACCATATATATATATATTATATATATATATATCTATATGTATATATGTATGTATTATATATATATATAATAATATATGGTATATAAATTATGATATATAATATATATATATATATATATAGATACCTATATATATATATATATATATATATATATTATATATATATATATCATATTAGACATATTATAGTATATAACCTATATAATACGTGTATAGAACCCCTATTACATTGGCATTGCAGGGGTATTGCTACTGTATAAATAAATACGGCTTCACTCTTTATTTTCTCCGAGTCGACACAGAAAACAAGCAGAGGAACACCCGAGACATACTGATTAATAATGGATAATAAACGGGTAGCTCGGACACTCCAATGTCATCTAGCCCTAGGGATAATGTCTAAGCGACCTTACTGTCTCGAGCTCTGGTCACGAACTCTCTGGTCCAGGAGGTGAGATAGAATTGGTCAACTTGTTCCCTTGGCTGTGATTGTTTCTTTTGGTACTTGTTTGGATCCATGTGATAACACCACTGGTCACTGGCAACACAGAAATAGACCTTCTTCATATGTTTATAGTTATAATTGCTCATGCGTGTGAACTCCTATTAAACGTGGCTGGGATCTGCGTCCTGAGCCATGTGACATCGTATTAATCAGAGACCGCTGGGCAAGCTGTTGACCCTCCTGGTTCATGTCCTTCACCTTCCTGCGATAACGAGAAACGCTTGAGGGTTAGCCGAGGAAGCAACGCTTGTGTCCCCCACGCCTAGTGTGTGAACGCCCAGAGATACCGCAAATGTCAAGTCTGAGTCCGCTCCTTGAACCCGCGAACAGACCTTCCCGCCTTAGCCGAAGATCTGAAGCAGGCGCCTCCCCCACGTCTACCGATTTTTTCCTCTTGACTGCTAGATAAATGTGGTAATTCTAGTATAATTCAAATTAGACACCATTTAATGGATATATAAATAATATTATATATATATGTTATATATTATAGATATATATATATATATATATCAAACACTGCGAGAACCCCCAATGCATTTTATTTTTACTTAAATGAGACTACAGTTTCCTAACTCCACTCCTTTTTAATAAATCTACTTTTTGCATGTGGGGTTTTCTTTCTACCCTAGTTATTTGTACAGAATTCAGATGTATACATATACATACATACATACATCATATATATATATATATATTAGAATATATATATGTTCTATATATATATATCATATATATATATATAATATATCTATATCTATATGTATATATATATTATTATATTCATATTATAAAATTATAAATATAGCATATTGTGTGATACATATATCTCTCTATATATATATATATATATATATATATATATATATATATTATATATATATATATAGAGAATATATGCATGTACATCTTTTATACCATATATATCAATATGTAGCTATGCCGTGGACAAGGCCCTGGGGAGGGCCCCTAACCCACCCCCACGTACTCACTCCCCCAAGCAGCATCACAACATGAAAACAACTACAATTAAGTATCAGGCTGTGACCACGGCGGCTCAGACTGAACCCTCCGTGTTAAAGAAGAGATATGTAATAATATCTATATACACACAACACACACACACCACACACAATATAATATATATTATATATATAATCTATATATATATTATTATATATATATATATATATATATATCACATGTATATATATATATATGAAGATATATCTATATATATATTATATATATATATAACTATTAATTACACCAACACACACACACACCAACACACACACACCCACAACACACACACACACACAAACGCACCACACTACCACCTGAAACCACAGAAACACGTATACACAGACACACACACATGCATATATATATAATATAATATTATATATATATATATATATAATATATATATAATATATATTTTATATATATGCATTATATATATTATATATATATATATATATATATAATATATATATATATATTATGTGTGTGTGTGTGTGTGTGTGTGTGTGGTTGTGTGTGTGTATATACACATATATATATATTTGATGTATAATATAATATATCTATATCTATATGTATTATCTACATCATCATATATAATATATATAGATATATATATATATAATATATTATATATATATATATATAAGATATATACATGTGTGTGTGTGTGGTGTGTGTGGTGTGTGTGGTATAATATAATATCGATCTTATTTATAAAATAATAAATTATTATATATATATATATATATATATATGTATCTATATTATATATATATATATATATAATATACTACATATATATGAAACATGCTATACATCTATATATAATGGTAATATATATGCTAATATATATATATATATATATAATAATATTATATATATATTACACACACACACCCCCACACATTCACCCAATGTTATATATCTATATACTTATATATATATATATCTATATAATATATATTATATTATATCTATATCTATATATAATAATCATATATTATATATATGTATTTATGTTATTATATACAATAATCATAAGATATATACAGATATTATATATATATAATATAGATCTATATATTCTATATATATAGTATATATATATTATATATATATATAGCTATAGTATAAATGGAATATAATATAGCACACACTCTCCTATACACACGCATGACCTATCTATATATAATCTATATTATTATATATATATATATATATATATATATTATATATAGTATACATATATATCTTATCTTATATTACTATATTATATATATATCTACATTATATATATATACTATATATATGTCTTTATTCTGTACAGTATTACGTGGGTGTGTGTGTGTGTACATATATTAAAGTAATTTATATATTCTTATTATTTTCATTATATATATAATATATATATAAATATTATATATATCTTATATATATATATATATGTATAATTATATGTAATGTATCATATATATCTAATTTATATATTTTAAAATTATATTAATATATATATATATTATCTCTATATAGTCTATATAATAAATATCTATATATATTATAATATATAGTAAATAGTAGATCCTGTAACTAATCCCTATATAGCTATACCATTAGAAAAAAGTATGTATACACACACACACTACACACACACAGATAATATATATATATATTTATATATATAATATATAGATAATATATATTATATATATAGAGTATTATAATGTATATATATATATTATATATCTAATCTATATATATATATATATATATTATTATACAATATTATTATAATTAAATAATAAGTATATATATATACAGTGGTTTGTGTGTTTGTGTGTGTGTGTGTTATGTGTGTGTGTTGGTGGTGGTGTGTGTGTGTGTGTTTTGTATTGTGTTGTTGTGTGTATGATGTGTTGGGGTGTGTGTGGTGGTGTGTGTGTTTGGTGTTTGAGTGTGTTGTGTGTGTGGTGTGTGTGTGTTTTGGTGTGTGTGTGTGTGTGGTGCGTGAGTGTATGTGTCCGTGTGGTGTGATTTTTTTTTATGAGCCAATTTAAATACATCTCATAGAACGCTTTGCTTAGTCTCTTTATCTAAACATAAGTTTTCTCTATATATAAGGTAATAAATTAAGGCAAACCTGGTAGGTGATTTCTATGTTTCTATCTACTGCTCTATATATGTAGAGATATATACCTATATGCAGTTAGGCAAATATATTACATATATATT
>NC_051387.1:38469123-38471623 GCF_015228065.2 Penaeus monodon
AGTTATAATCAACACATCGGGATTTCTATTATGTATGTATTATGTACTGTCTGTATATAATATATCTATATATATATATATACATATATATATATATATATATAAATATATATATATATATTATATATTATAATATTCTACGACCCCACACAATTCATATATGTAATAATATGTTAATGTCATATAACGTGTGAATATATAATTTATATATAAATACATATATTCATATATACTATGTTAATTTAAATATATGTATTTGATATATATACGGATATGAATAATATTATAGATTTTATATTATTATACTCTATATATATATATTATATATATATATATATATATCTAATATAATATCTAGTAACAGAAATCCCCGCTATGTGTTTGATTATAACTTTTTAAATTTATCTGTTACAAGCGTGAAGGTGCAATAAAGGTGTGAAAATGGCGCCGTGAATTATCGAACAGTGATCAGTTTTTATTTTTGAATGGCCGCACACTCACAAGAGACCTTTTGATTGAAATGAAATCAATTAGATGGTAAAAGATGGGTCCCATCATATACGTTGTTTAACCAATTGTGGCAATCATCGGCCATTTCAGGATGAAAAAGTAAGTGTCATTACTATCATCCAGAAACTAAGGTCCAGTACAAAAAATGGAAGCGAATTTGACTCACCACTCCCCAACGGAATATGTCAACACCCCATCAGACCGCAGGCAGAGTCATTGCTCAGAGTATTTTATTTTGGGTCCAGCATTGGAATTGTGAGATTAATTCCTGTGAAAAGTACACAATTCCATGAAGCTGAAGAGACCATCATAATCAAGAAGCGCAGATGTGTTTGACCACAACAGTTGTCCGCCTGCTACAGTGAGAACGGGCCCCTTTAATACCTCTCCTCACTTTGCCAAATGGAAGCGTAATCCCTGTGGCTTTTCACATACTTCCCTCATCATATCCTTATTCTCCTTGACCTGGGATTGATTTTTCCTCTTTTTAAGAGAAGAGAGGGGTCCAGCATCCATTTGTTGTGTTGAGGGGCAAAGGTTTCCAAAATAAGTGAGACACTGCTCCTGAATGTTGCAACACAAACATCCATAAAGACAATACGGATCCTTCTACAAGTCCCTACCCCCCGCGGTAACAGAATCTTAAGGACTGGAATTAACTAATGACCTATATAGAAATGTAAATCCTTATGTTATTGTGCAACTTCATCATCCTCCTAGAGTTAGCGGAAGAGGGTAAGAGGAAAATGATAATGAGCTTCCCTCGTACATATTCATATATACCTATGAATATATGCGCGAGGGCGCGTGCGCACGCGCGTGTGTCTGTGTGACTATATGCATGTGTGTGTGTGTGTGTTTGTGTGTGTGTGAGTATATGCATGTGTACATATACGTGTATGTATATAATAAAATATATATATATATATATATATTAATAATATATCTAGCTATTATATATATATATATATATTATATATTATATTTTATGTATAAAAACAAGAGAGAGATAGT
Organism: Penaeus monodon; assembly: GCF_015228065.2. NCBI lineage: Eukaryota > Metazoa > Arthropoda > Malacostraca > Decapoda > Penaeidae > Penaeus > Penaeus monodon. The sequence goes on from NC_051387.1 coordinate 38,470,648, forward strand.
TTTTGTTTATATAGGCAGGTATGTCTCTACCTATATATTACAACCATAGTTATAGGTATATATAAATCAATACCATAAATAACCTATATATATATATATATCTATATATATATATATCATCATATAATATATTTATAGATATATAATATATATAATATATCTATGTTATATGATAATAATATATATAGATCTTTATAATATATATATATATATATTAATATATACACAACACACATATTGATATGATATATATATATATATATATATATATCTAATAATATATAGATACAATATTATATATATATATATATATATATATCTAATATTATATATAATCTATATATATATATGTGTATAGTTCTTATAATGGAGACATATACAAAAATGTAATATTTTTATGTTGTGTGTGGGTGTGTGTGGGTTTTTGTGTGGTTGTGTTGTGTGTGTGTGGTGTGTGTGAGTGTGGTGTGTGTTTGTTGTGGGTGGTGTGGTGTGTGTGAACTATATATATTATATATATATCTCTATATATATATATATAATATTATATATACTATATATAATATATATATACACACACACACATAATATATGAGATTTATATAGTATATGATATATATTAATATATAATATATAATATATATCTTTATATATGCCTTTATGTTGTGTGTGTGTGTGTATATATCTATATTATATATCTATATATCCGATATCGTAGTATTTATATATATATAATATATATACATTATATATATATATATATATAATAAATCATATACTCTAGTACTATAATACATATACTCTACATAATATATATATAATATATATATATATAAATAGATATATATATATAAACTATAATATATATATATATATATGATATATAATATATATATATGTGTGTGTGGTGTGTGTGTGTGTGTTGTGTGTGTGTGTGTGATTTTGTGTCTGTATGTATTAATGCCAACATATATAC
>NC_051387.1:38493122-38495622 GCF_015228065.2 Penaeus monodon
ATATATATATATATATATATTATTATATATATATTAATATATTATTATATATATATATATATTATTTATAAATATAGATATGCCCCCCCCCCACACACGCATATAATATAAAGACCAATTTAATACTTTTTATATCTAGAAAGAGCTTCCTTGTAATTGCGGTTTTGGTGATATAGCATCTCTTATAATGCGTACACTACTTCTTAGTTTTAGGATTAAATGATCTACTTTACATCTAGGAATAAGGACAGTTCTTAATCTCATGACCACTCCTTTTACAAAATACACAAACGAGGTCGATTCTGTACACCTGAATGACTCTTCCTGCAGATCAATAATTGATCCTTTTGCTAACTGTATATTAAAGAATCTTTTCTCCTCCGATGCATGTAAATTATTGAAAAAAAAAAATCAACTGGGTGAAGGAATTCAGTTTCTTTTTCCTTTGTTATGTGTAACATAATTTGTTAAGGAAGCATACTTTGAAATTCTTTCACGACGAAGAGAAATTCCATCACCTAAATACTCTTAACTTCTCCGAAAGTATATTTCATTCTGATATCTGAGAATTTGAATATAACATTTTGTTGTTATCGAATATCAAGACAGCAGTTTTAACTTCATCCTAAACAGTGTTATAATCTAATTCTCACAAACTATGCAGATTGATCTTTGAACTCGTTACTTAAATTACATGGCGGTGGATTCCCTGAATAGGTTTCCAGGATTCAGAAAGTTAATGCTGATGAATTTGGTTTTATTTACATTATTTGATCTTTCGTAAGACATCGTTTGCTTGAGATACAATTCATGATGCCTTTTTTTCTTTTTTCATCTCAAAATATGAACATATCTATAAAGAGATAGATAGATAGTTATAAATAGATAGACTGATGGAGGGATAGATAGATAGTGTGTGTGTGTGTGTGTGTGTGTGTGTGTGTGTGTGTGTGTGTGTGTGTGTGTGTGTGTGTGTGTGTGTGTGTGTGTGTGTGTGTGTGTGTGTGTGTGCGTGTGTGTAAATAAAGAATGCCTTTTCTGCGATTTAAGATGTACAACATGCATGTTAGTCTCTTGCATAACAAAGTGAAGTAGTGTGGCAGGCGTGGCAAAAGTTCTTCATAGTAAGATACTCATCTTATGATTTTGTAAAGGTTTTTAGAAGTTACGTACTTTAAGTCATGTCATTTATCACTTTCGTAACTTTAAAGTTATCTTCATTCGTTATTGCTCATTATCTCATTCCCTTATCTATAATGACATAATTAGCATTTCATAGTCATTTGTATTAGCTTCTTTATTATTTGCTTAATTATTATCAAACGGATATTTACTTTTCATATTTTCTAGGAGGCTCCAGGCTACAATTGTGGGTGTTTGAGTGTGTGTGTGTGTGTGTGTGTGTGTGTGTGTGTGTGTGTGAGTGTGTGTGTGTGTGTGTGTGTGTGTGTGTGTGTTGAATAATAACATAAACAATTACCTATTATCATGTTATCTGCTCCCCAGTGACCCTATGTATTTCAACCCTTCATCCACAGGAATCCTGAATGAACACCATGCAAGACAAACACACACGCACATGCATACATACATACATTTACATATATACGTATACTGCATCTTTCTAGTTCTTTAAATCTATCTACCTATGTATCTATATGCTCCTATCTTTTTTTTCTAAAAGTAGAGAAAAGGTACATTGACATATTTCGAGCTAGCAGCCTTCTCATTAACAACTTTAATTTTCTGATAACACGTAACTAACGTTGTTGTTATAAGCCTGGTTCTCGAAGCGTAACAGTGAGCGCGATTTACTTTAACGACGTAAAAGGTCTTGCAAAGCAGAATATGGACTTCTTTGCTAAAATGACCTGGATATGGCCTCAGTTAAGCTTGTTATGGATACTGTAATTATTTGGAACTACACTCTCTCTCTCTCTCTCTCTCTCTCTCTCTTCTCTCTCTCTCTCTCTCTCTCTTCTTCTTCTTCTCTTCTTCTCTCCGATGTTATGTGGCTTACAGTGTTTAAGAGACGCACTTAAGAATGAATTACGTATAAAACACGGTTTTCCTTAATTCATACACTCACACGCACGCATACACACACACACATATGTATACACCCATACACACACAGATACACATACACATACACATATGTATACACCCATACACACACACAAATATATATATCTGTGTGCAAATATAGAACTATTCATTGAAGTTACAATGTCCTTACAGCACATATCGTGTTTAATTTCAGATATAGGTCAGCATGCATTTATCCTCGCTCTACCAGACAGATACAATATTTTGCATTTTACCTGGTCAGAGAACATATGTAACGATAAAGAAATTTCCCACTCAGTAGGAATATTTGCAACAACATACTCTAAGAAAGTCATTCCACATAATTGAATTTCATACAGTCTAACTGCATATCACAAGTGTTATACAAACAAACGCACACACATACAGGATTCAAAGGAGTATGGCCCTG
>NC_051387.1:38510622-38512133 GCF_015228065.2 Penaeus monodon
GGACACAGCTGTTGCCCTCGGCTAACCCCTCCAAGCGTTTCTCGTTATCGCCGAAGGTGAGGACATGACCCAGGAGGTCAACAGCTGCCCAGCCGGTCCTCTTGATTAATAGATGTCACACTGGCTCAGGCAGATTCCACTGTTAATAGATGTCACACCGCTGAGCAATATAACATATGCAGAAGTCTATTTCTGTTGCCAGTGGACCACGTGGCTGTTTATCACATGGATCCAAAAGTCCCAAAAGAACAATTCACAGCAAGGGCACAGTTGACAATTATATCTCACCTCGCTTGACCAGAGAGTTCGTGACCAGAGCTCGAGACAGTAAGGTCGGCTTAGCCCTTCTCCCTCCGGGCTAGCTGACATGACGTGTCCGAGCATACCGTTATTATCCATATTAATAGATATTGTCTCGTGTGTTCCTCTGCTGTGTGTCGACTCTTAGAAATAAAGAGTGAAGCCGTATACCAGTATCAATACCCCTGCAAGCCAATGTAATAGGGTTCTATACCCGTTATATTATTATATATATATGTATATTATATATATATAGTATATATATATATATATATATATATATATATATGTATATTAATATATATATAATATATATATATATAATATGTATATACATATAATATATATATATATATATAGTATATATATATAATATATATATATATATATATTTTATTATATATATATATATATATATGTGTGTGTGTGTGTGTGTGTGTCACATAGAATATGTATGTTTATGTATATATATATATATATATTAATATTATATATATAATATATATAATATATATATATATAAATATTTTATATGTAAAATATTATATATATATATATATGTAATATATATATATATATGTGTGTATATATATATATATATTATATTTTATATATTATATATTTTATATATATATATATATATATATATATATTATATATGCACACACACACTAACTATCGACGCTAAATATGATCTGATTAGCAGAAAGTGATGATGAGTGATAAAAGCACTTTCAGACTGTGCGGGAGCTTTAAATTTCGTGCGTTGCCTTAAATCCGCGTCGCGCTGCTTTCTGAAATACACAGTCAAGACAGTTAAAATGCTGAAAAAATGATGGTTTGGGTTTCATGATTTTTAATACTTATGACGCTCCTTGCCACCAATTTTCATAATTTTTTAAATTACAGTGGAATTTATGTTTTAGAGTGACCAGGTAACTCAGGGGAAAGTCAGGAAGAATGACGTCCAAGAGGCCAGACCAAGTAGTATCAAAGATCTGCTGAAGACACTGAAGAAGCTAGCAGTTCAATGAATGTCTCCTATAAAATAATCAAAACACACACAAACACCCCACACACAACACCCCCACACACACACACACACACACATACACACGCACACGCACAGCACACCACACCACACACAACACCACACACACACACACTCACACCCCCCACCCCACACACACACAAAACACCCCACACACTCA
>NC_051387.1:38525855-38538355 GCF_015228065.2 Penaeus monodon
TATCAAACGCATTTTTAACTTCATCCTAAACATTTTTATTTTAAATTCCACAAACATAATAGTTTTCGAAGTTAACCATTTTTTTACTAATCCTGTGATTTTTGAACTCGTTAAATTACAGGCGGTGGATTCCCTGAATAGGTTTCAGGTTCAAAAAGTTAATGCTGATGAATTTGGTTTTATTACATTTTTTGATTTTTTAAGACATCTTTGTGAGATACAATTATGATCCCTTTTTTTCTTTTTTCATCTCAAAATATGAACATATTAAAAAGAGATAGATAGATAGTTATAATGATAGATGATGAGGGATAGATAATGGGGGTGTGGGGTGTGTGTGTGTGTTGTGTGTGGTGGTGTTGTGTGTGTGTGTTGTGTGTTGTGTGTGTGTGGGGTGTGTGTTGTGTGTGGGGCGTGTGTGTAAATAAAAAACCCTTTCTGCGTTTTAAAGATGTACAACAGCATGTTAGTCTTTTGCAAAAAAAAGTAAGTAGGGGGGAGGCGGGGCAAAATTTCTTCTATAGATACTATCTATGATTTTTTAAAGGTTTTAGAATTACGATTTAAGTCAGTCATTTTTACTTTTGTAACTTTAAAGTTATCTTTATTCGTTATGCTCATTTTCATTCCCTTTCTAAATAATAATTAGTTTCATAGTCATTTGATTTGCTTCTTTATTATTTGTTTAATTTTTATCAAAAAGGATATTTTCTTTTTTATTTTAGGAGGCTCCAGGCTACAATTGTGGGGTTTGAGTGTGGGGGGTGTGTGTGTGGTGGTGTGTGTGTGTGATGGCGGGTGTGTTGTGGTGTGTTGTGTGTGTTGAATAAAAACTAAACAATTTCCATTTTTGATTGCTCCCCTGACCCCATGTATTTCAACCCTTTATCCACAGGAACCTGAAAGAACACCCTGCAAGACAAACACACACGACATGCATACATCATACATTACAATATACGTTACGCATCTTTCTAGTTCTTTTAAAACATCTACCTATGTACTATATGCTCCTATCTTTTTTTTCTAAAAATAGAGAAAAGGTACATTTACAATTTCGAGCACACCTTCTCATTAACAAATTTAATTTTCTGATAACAGTAACTAACGTTGTTGTTTTAAAACTGGTTCTCGAACGTAAAAAGTGAGCGCGATTTATTAAGCGTAAAAAGGGTTTTTAAAGCAGAAAGGATTCTTTGCTAAAAAGACCTGGATATGGCCTCAGTTAAGCTTGTTATGGATACTGTAATTTTTTGGAACTACATCTCCTCTCTCTCTCTCTCTCTCTCTCCTTCTCTCTCTCCTCTCCTCCTCCTCTCTCTTCTTTTCTTCTTTTCTTCCTCCGAGTTATGTGGGTTACAGTGTTTTAAAAACGACTTAAGAATGAATTATTTTATAAAACACTTTTTCCTTAATTCATACATCACACGCAGCATACACACCACACATATGTAACACCACCACCCCAATACACATACACATAACATTTTTACACCCATACACACCACAAAAATTATATCTTGTGCAAATATAGAATATTCATTGAAGTTAAATGCCTTACAGAAAACGTGTTTAATTTCAGATATAGGTCGCAGATTTATCCTCGCTCCCAGACAGAACAAATTTTGCATTTTACCTGGTGAGAACATTTTAAAGATAAAAAAATTTCCCACTCAGTGGAATATTGCAACAACATACCCAAGAAAGTCATTCCATAAATTTTGGGTTTTTATACAGTCTAATGCATATCACAAGTGTTAACAAACAAAAGCACCCAACAGGATTTAAAGGGTAGGCCCTGAAAAAGCAAAGCAAGTAAGGCTTTTCAACTTATTGTGTGTTTTCTATTTTTCCTTTTTTGTCTGTGATCTGCTTTGGTTTTTATGAAATCTATTTAATTGAATCTATGATAAAATTATCATCTTTATTTTATATGCTCACCCAATGTAACCAGGGCTTAAAAAATTTCGAAACGTACCCCCTCTTGGGACCCCTTTTCATATACGGCTTTACCCTTCTCATCCCTATGGAAGTAAAAAAATTTTGAAATTTCCACAGTTTTTAAAATAAAAAACTCGGGGGCAGAAATACATTATGATGCAACCCGGGGTTTTAAAGGCCATCAAATTTTTCCGATGAGGAGAGATCATACCCTTAGAAACCCAAAAGGTACAAATTTTTACATAGATACCGCCCGTTTGCACACACACACATCAAACTGTGTAATTATGATGATAATTTACCACTAAATGAGCATGAGTGCGTGGAGGACTTCTTAGAGGATGTTTTAATTCAAGTTCATTTTAAAAATATATATATCTGTGTGTTTATTTTCGAAGAAAAAAAAAAATAATAGATAAAAAACATAAAATTTTTCACCCCCCCCAAGGGACGGGGTTATAAAAAACCCAAAATTGTCTAAAAGGTTTGCTTTGTAGCCATTAGAATGAGAAAGGAAACCCATATCAGGGGACAGATGCGGTTATAAAGCCGCGGGGTTTTAAAAAACGTGACATTATGCATTTGATGATATTGCTTTTTTTGTGTCAGAAGACTATTGTTATTTTCATTGATTTTTGTTTGTGTGATCTTTGCTATGAATATTTGCAAGACTATGTTCCTAAATAAACGATAACTTATCTGGATCTATTCTCTGTATGATATATATATATTAAAATATATATATATATATATATATATAATATATATATATATATAGATGATAGATAGATAGAAGATAGAACATACTACAACATACAACATACATACAAAATAATACATACATACTACAATATAAATTATATATAATATATTTATATATATATATATTTTTTTTTTTTTTTATCAATAAGTCTTCAATAAAAAAACATCTTATCTTTTAGATAGAAAGAATGTAACACACATATAAACCAGTGCTTCCTAAGGTATTGCCCCCCATTATTCCCCTTTGTGTGCCCGGGAAAAAATTTGGGTGAGATTTTTTTTGTGTACATAAGTTATTTTAAAAGGGAATGAGGGGAGAGAGACGGAGAACGACCAGGGGTGGGGAAAGTTGGGTAGACGAGGGGGGGGGTAATATAATATAATAATAAAATAATATATATTATTAAATTATAATATAATATAATATATATATATATGTATGTATGTTAAAAACAAAATATATATATATATATTTTTAATATATATATATATATTATATATATATATATATATATATATATATATATACATATATATAGTGTGGTGTGTGTGTTGTGTGTGTGTTGTGGTGTGTGTTGTGTGTGTTGTGGGTCTATATTACATCATAAATATACATACATGCACCACACACACAAGACACACACACACACACCTATATATATTTTCTATACTATTATCTACTTCATCTATTCTTTATCTATTAGTATCTATCTATCATAAAATATATATAATATATATATATATATATATTTTATATTATATAATATATATATAAATAAATGATTATATAATTTCATTTTTGATACATATTTATACACTAAAAAAATAAAAAGGACATATATAATCATAATATATATATTATTAAAATATATATATATATTTTATATTTAATTTTATATATATTATATTATAATAAAGTATGAATGGGATATAAGTATATATGCCCAAAAATATATGTATTATTATATTAATATATTATATATATATATATATATATATAAATATATATATTTAAATATATCAATATATGAAAAAGAAAACACCACCAAAACACACGCCACGCACACACACAACACACACACCACACCCAAAAAACACACGCACACCCACACACACACAAAACACCCACACACACACACCAAACACCATATATATATATTATAATGTATATATATATTATTATATATAATATATATATATATTTTATATATGTGTGTGTGTGTGTGTGGGGTGGGGGGTGTGTGTGTGTGGGTTTGTGGGGTGTGTGGGGGGTTTGGTGTGTCTTTGTGGTGAGTGTGTTTGAGGTTGTGGTGTTGTGGTGTGGTGTTGTGTGTTGTGGGGTGTGTGTGTGTGTGTGTGTGTGTGTGTGTGGTGGTTGTGTGTTTCTTGTTTTGGGGTTGTGTGTTTGGAGAATTTAATAGATATGTATATATTTTAAGTATAATATATAATAATAATATATATATATATAATTTTTATAATATTTTATTTATTACTTTTCACTGGGGTGTGTGTTTAAGTACACTGGGTGATAGTGGGGGTAGAGAATAGTAGGGGAGATAAATAACAGAAGATAGATAATAAAATATTCATCATTTATATTAATTTTTTTTTAAAATAATTTTAAAATATTTACATATATTATACATATATGTATATTATTAATATAGTATTAATTTATATAATTATATAATTTTATAATATATAATATATTTTATAATATATAATATATATATATATTTATGTATGTGTGTGTGTTGTGTGTGTGTGTGTTTTGTTTTGTGGTGTGTGTGTTGTGTGTGTGGTGTTGTGTTGTGTGTGAGTGTGTGTGTGTGTGCTTGTGTGTGTGGTCCTGGAATGTACACGAAAAAAATATATATTTTAATAAATATTTAAAATAATATTATAAAAATATATATATATATAATATATAATATATATATAACACGGTGTGTTGTATTAAAAATAACATAATTTTATGTATAATTATATATATATATATATATATATATATATATATATAAATTTTATATATATATTTTATATTTAGGGATGTACCAAACCACAGAACAAAACAATATATATATAATATATTATATAAATATATTTTATATATTATATATATATATAATATTAAAATTTATATATTGAGGGATGTAAAACCAACACATATAATTGTATGTATGTATATATATTATTTTATTATATATTAAAATTATAATTTTATATATAATATATATAATATATAATATATCCAGCCCCTGACCGGGACCGAACTTAGTCACTCCACACACACCACACACAACACACACCCCAAAAACACAACACACACCACACACACAACACACATTTTATATATATATATATATATATATTATATATTATATATATATTTTAAAAAAATATGCCTTTTACGTGCATACCCAATGTCTATGTCTTAACACATTTGTTCCTTCGGTCATTGTCAGAAAGGGAATTGATGTCCTTCCGGACGAAGACCCGCTCTTCCATGGTTTATTCCCCCCCGGGCATCTTTTTTAACATTTTTGCACGGGTGCCCCCACCCCTATGTCAATTTCCCAAGACGTGAGATCACAGGCTTTTAAAATTTTGGAAAAGCATGCATCCCTGCGAGCCACAAAACGGGGTGAAAAAAAGATTTTCGCACAAGATCACAGTCATTCTGAAAAAAGAAAAAAAATTATTAAAAATGTTCAGGAAGCAAACGATGAAATAACGAAACGATCCATAAATTTTTTTGTGGCTTTCACCAGACAAAGAACACCAAAAAAATTTGTACATGTGTTAAACCAAAAGGAAAAGTTGTAAAAAAAACCAAGCAAGACCTGATGCCGACGCAACAGTGCCCCCCAAAATACTAACTATCGATTTTTAAATAAGATCAAAAAATGGGCGCCAACACCACCTCAAAGCCCGACTAAAAAAACTTTGAAAACAATTACGAATTACAGGTCAAACAAATTTAAAATACTCAATCAATGTGAAGATGATAAAACACCAAATGATTTTGGGGAAAAAGGAAAAAAATGCTGGCGCTGTTTTAAGAAACTATCGAAAAAAAAAAGACAAACCCCCCCGGATATCTGAAGAAAACTAAGTAAAATTGAAACAAAAAGATGCCTAAAATCAAAGGGTATCAAAAATCCAATTGAAAAGTATTTACAAAAAAAAAAAATAAAAAAAATTAAAAGACTATTGCGACGAGTAAGGAAAAAATTTTTAAATAAACATTGCCAGAAAATTTGAAAATGTTCTTCAATAAAAAACCAAGGAACCTCCAGGAGTCGAAATTACATGAATTTTTAAACAAAAAGGCCTATCAAAACTGAAGATGGATGTTTTATTGTGAAAAGAATCAAAGATAGGGGGAATCAATTTTTCTAACCTAAAAAAAAGAAAAAAGATCTAACAACAACAAAATTAGACTCAAGGGACAGCGAAGGTGAACCCACCCCCTGCTAGACAAGTTATAAAAGCCAAAAAAGAATTAAAGAATAACAAAACCCCGGGAATAGATGAAAAAACAGAAAAAAATAATCAAAAAATGCGGCGAAGTGTGAATCTTCTTAAAAACTTGTACGAAAAAAAGAGGGCCCAGAAGACTGGGTAAAATCTTTTTTTTTCTCCCATAAACTAAAAAAACATACTAATGCAACAATAACGGGACGCACCCAAAGAAAAAAACGGGAAAATTGCATTAAAAAAGTCACAGCAGAAAAAATTTTGGGAAAAATTATCGTGAAGAATGAATTTAAATTTAAGAAAGAAATTTGCAAAAACAAGCGGTTTTGCCTGGAAAAGGTCCCAAAAACCAGATTCTAAATGTAAAAGATCTAGAGAAAAACAGAGAACATCAGAAAGAATATACCGTGTTTCATCGATTTTCTCAAAGCTTTTTATAGTGTTGATCACGATATCCCCGGGGAAAAACATGAAAGTATGGGAAATTTTCCAAAAAACTATCCAACTAATAAAACCATTTGACCAACAACAAGAATGTAAGATCCACTTAGGTTCAGAATGGTTTTGAAACACCAAAGGGTACGCAAAGGTTCATTCGTCTACACACCTTTTAATATATATTTTGAAACAATTTGAGAGGTGCCCCTTTGAGAATTTTGAAGGGAAATTAGATGTTGGAGGATACAAAATTTCAAATCTAAGATACGCTATGATATAATTTTAATTTCCACAGTATCACTAAAATGCAACAATATAGATAAAATTTGAGAAGCAAGTGAAAAGGCTAGTTTGTTTTTAATGGGAAGAAAACAAAATTGGAAGATTCGAAATAACCGGCAATGAACGATGATAATGTTTTTCAATCAATGGAGGGTTTTGGAAAAATTTAAAGACTTTACTTTCTTGGAGCTGTTTTAACTAATAATATGATGATTTACCCCGGGGGTAAAAAAAAAGAATTTCCATTGCCAAAACGCCACAGTTCTTGAAAACTTGGAAAAAACTGAAAACTTACGGACAAAGCTGAGGTTTTGAACCTTGTTTTTTCCCAAATTTTGTCATATGGTTCTGAGTGTTGGGTGCTGAAGAAATAGACAAGAAAAAAAGGGCAATGTAGAATGTGGTGTACAGACGGTACTATGTATTTAACTAGAAAAAAAGAAAACAAATGAGAAGAGCTGAAAAAATAAATGTAAAGACCGGCTTTGGATTCTTGAACAAAAGGAAAAAAAATTTATTGGCATATGAGAGAAGTAAAAGTATTGGGAAAAAAAATTTTGACAGGGATGGGGATAGGAAACGAGGAAAGGCAAAAGAAAACAAAATAGCGACAACACAAAGTATTTGCGGGTGTCGAGGTACAGGTGGGAAAAAAAACGCAAAATCGAGTTGAGTGGGGAAGGATGGTGGAGAGGGCCCGGTGTCAAACATGAGCATACGTTTTGATGGAAAAATACACACACCCAACACAGTGTGTATTGTGTAATATGTGGTGTGTATATATATATATATATTATATAATAATATAAAATATATTATATAAAAATTTATAATACATATATATGTAAATTATGAATAAAAAAATGTTTAATGTATATATAGATCCTATACTACTACATAATATATATATATTATATAATATATTATATAATATATTATATATATACACACACACACACACATACACAAAAACCACACACCACACACACCAACAACCACACCCACACACCACACAAACCCCCATATATATGTATAATATTATATATATATATATATATATATAATATTATATATATATATATATTTTATATATATATATAATTGTGGTGTGTGTGTGTGTGTGTTGTGTTGTGTGTGTGTGTGGTATGGTGTGGTGTGTGCGGGGGTGTGTGTGTGGGTGGGTGCGTGTTGGGTGGGGTGTTGGGGGTGTGTGTGTGTGTTGTGTGTGTGTGTGTGGGTTGTGGTTGTGTGTGTGTGTGTGTGTGTGGTGTGTGTGTTTTCAAGGGTGGTGTGTCAGTGAAATGCGTAGTGTGTGGTGTGTGTGGAAGTGCGTGCGGTGTGTGCAAGGGGCGTGCGGTGTGGTTGTATGTGTGGGTGTGTGTGTGTGCGTGGGGTGTGGTTGTGGTGTTGAGCATGCTTGTTTGTATGTATGTATGTTATATGTTTGCATATATACAACTACCACCACACAAACACACACACACACACAAACCACACACACCCCAACACAAATTTTAAATATATATATATAAATTAAAAATATATAATATATATATAATATATATGTTTTTAAAATTATATACACACACACACACCCCAAAACATACATGCATATATATAATATATATATTAATATATATATATATAATATATATATATATATATTATAATATATTATGTATATAATATAAATTATATAAAATAAATATATAATAATTTATATAAATGTTCACCACCGCACACACACCAACAAAACAAACCCAACACACCACCCCCAAAACACACAAAACACACAACACCACAAAAAATTTTTTAATTTTAAAAAAAAAATTTTTAAATTTAAAAAAAATTTAAATATATATATATTACAATATATATATAATATAAAATTATATATATATATATATTATAAATATATATAATAAATAATATATTAATATATATATATATATTTTGGGGGTTTGGTTTATAATATATATATATATATATATATATATATTTTAATATATATAATTTTTAATATATAATATGTTATTATATATGTTTTTATAATATTTTATAATATATATATATAATATATATATATATATTTTTTATTTTTTTTTATTTATATTAAATATAATGTGTAAATTATGTATGACATACATGCATTATAAAAAAAAAATATCTCTATATAAAATTTAATATATAATATATATATATAATATAATATAATATATATATATATTATTTATATACATACCTTAGCACATGCATATACTCACACACACACAAACACACACACACACACACATACATATAGTCACACAGACACACGCGCGCGCGCACGCGCCCTCGCGCATATATTCATAGGTATATATGAATATGTACGAGGGAAGCTCATTATCATTTTCCTCTTACCCTCTTCCGCTAACTCTAGGAGGATGAAGTTTCAAATACATAAGGATACAGTTCTCTATAGGTCATGTGTTAATTTCCAGTCCTTAAGATTTCTGTTACAGCGGGACTTGTAGAAGACCGTATGTTGTGCTTGAACCTTCAGAAATCAGTGTCTCATTATTTTGGAAACCTTTCCCCCAAAAAAAGGGTTCATGGTTTAAAGAGGTAAAAAACAGACCCCATGGTCAGGAAAATAAGGATGATGAGGAAGTATGTCGAAGCCAGGGGATTACGCTTCCTTTGGGGCACGTGAGAGTTATAATAGGGGCGTTTATGTGGGAGGGGGGACACCTGTGGTCAACACCCGCGCTTTTGATTCTGATGGTCTCTCGCTCCTGAATGTTGTATTTTTCACGGGAAAATTAAACATCAAAAACTCCTGCTGGCCCCAAAATACTCTGAGCATGACCTTGCCGCAGGGGGTGTGACATATGCCTTTTTGGGGGAGTGGTGATCAAATTGTTTCCCCATTTTTGTATGACCTTAGTTTCGGATCATAGAAAGAACTCAATTTTCATCCTGAAATGGCGAGCCAATGGTTTAAAAACGTTATATGATGGGAATTTTCCATCAATGATTTCTTTGTCAAAGGTCTTTTGGTGTGCGGCCATTCAAAAATAAAAACTGATACGCTCGATAATTCACTGGCTCCCTTTTTAACCTATTTACCCTTTAAAAAATAAAAAAGTTTAATCAACCATAGGGGTTTTGTATATATTTTTAAAAATATTTTATATTATAAATTTTATATATATATATAATTAATATATATATATTAAGAATATATATATAATAATATATATTTAAAATATATATATATAATATTTTATACCGTAATATATAAAATACATATATTTACTAACATATATTATACATATTATTATATATACCCTAATATTCACATGTATATACATACATATTATACATATATGAATTTTTGGGGAATATAATTTTATATATATTATAAATATATAAATAATATAAAATATAAATATAATATATGTAGTATAATATATGATTTAATATATATTATATATAGATAATATATATATTTTAAAAATTTTAAAATATAATATAATAATAATAATATTATATATTTTTATAACATACATAATCCCCAAAATCCCGGGGTTTGATTAAATTTTTTTTATCACACACACTAATCACTTTATTCATTTATTATATAAAAAATATTATATTAATATATATTATATATATATATATATTTTATATATATATTTTATATGATTATATATATATATATATATATTATATATATATATATATAATATATATTATGTATAAATATTAAAATATATATATATATATATATATAATATATAATATATTAAATATAATAAACTTACATACACATACGTGTGGTGTATATATATGTACACAAAATTTAATATTTATATTATATTTTTATAATAATATATTATATATATAATATAATTAATAAAGGATTACGTGTGTGTGTTATAATGTTCACACACACCAACCACAACACACACACACACACCCCACCAACACACACACAACACACACAAACACATACCTCAAGATGCTCTCCCCACCCAAAATTTTTAAAAATCGAAATATTTTTATGTTTTTAAAAAGAATCTAAATGACGATGGAACATTATGAAATACCATAAGGATACTAAGATGCATTAGTGTAAAATGTGCCCTGTGATACATAGTATATGATATATAACGTAGAATAACGTTGCAACTATGTTAATCTTATCTATTTTCGGTAGAAAAAAATAAAACAATCAATGCATTCTTATACATGTAAAATTTAGATTCAATTGAAAAAGATTTATCTGTCAGTACATTACACCTACATATGATTTTTTTTTTTTCTGCGTGCCCCAATACATCCAGTTCCACCGAAAGCCCACCAGTTAAAAAGTAAATCTAGGTGTCAAACTGAAAAAATGTACATAAAATTTTCAGCCCTATATATCTGAAGCCTAGGCGTGTGCTCCTGACGCTGACCCAATTTTATGGGAGTTTTGAATTAGTTTAAGGGTTGTGAACGCCTGCTGCTGTTGCCTCAGGGCTGCGGGGACATTAACCAAATACATGGCTCGGGCGTGTGTTAAGCTTTTATTGCTCTCTCTTTGCCACCTTTCTTGTAAACTTTCAGAACAGTTTTCAGTAGCAACATTCTTGTGTGATTATGTCGAGAATGGATTTTGCCCCTTAAATTTTTTATTTTTATAGAGAAACCCTATGGTAAGATAAAGGTATAAGCAACTCATCTATGAGATGTCTTTAATTTTCTCAAAGAAAAAAAAAGAAAAAATCACACACCGGACACAACCAACGACGCCACACACACCACACAAGATATATTATATATAATATATAATATATATAAAATATTTTATATAATATATTATATATATATAGTGTGTGTGTGTGTGTTGTGTGTTGTGTGTGTGTTTTGTGTGTGGCGTGTGTGGGGGTTTTGTGTGTGGGGGGGGGTTTTATATATAACAATTATATATATAATATATATATATATATAATATATAATAATTATGTATGTAATATATATATATATATATAAATTATATTTATAATAATATATTATATATATATATTATATATATTAAAAATTTTGCAATATGCATGTAGGGGTGTGTGTGTTTGTGTATACGTGTTTTTTTGTTTTTATGTGAGCGTAATAATAGTATGTAAATTTTATTTATTATTATATATATTATATATATATATAATATTATAATATAAATATATATAATATAATATTATATATATATTATATATATATTATATATAAATATATATATATATGTATATATGTATAAATCTAAAAAAACAGCATTAGCAACATTCCCCCGTGCAGATTTATGTACGAGAATATATTTTGCCTTAATTTTATTACTGATATATAGAGAAACCCTTTGTTAAGATATTTATATAAACAACGCGTTCTGAGATATATTGAATTTTCTCACAAAAGAAATCATACACACGGACACATGCACACACGCACACACACACACACACACACAAAACCACACACAACACACAATTATATATTAATATAATATATATATTATAAATTTTAAATTATATAAATATATACATAATATATTTTATAATATATATATATATATAATA
>NC_051387.1:38575926-38583426 GCF_015228065.2 Penaeus monodon
TATATTATTTTAAAATATATATATATAATAATATATATATATAATTAAAAAATTTTAAATATATATATTATATATATATATAATAATAATATATATTATATATATATATATATGTATACAACACATATAGCACAGTATTATTTCATACTGCATCGGAAATTCTGACATTTATATACGGAGAATAGGTTGGAGAAACCAGATTTTTTAAAAAATTGAAAAAACCAGTTTAAATTTTAAATAACAAAATTTCTCTTTGGGTTTCCCAAACCCCTACCGATTCACCCTGTTAAAAACCAATAAAAACTCATTTTTGATAATGAGCTGTTTATAAATTCGAAATTTTCATATTCTTATCAAAATACTAACAATTTTTAGATTCCTGTAAAAGCTCCCCGTCAAAATGGGGATTTTTTTAAATTGGTGAAAATATCAAGTGTAAATTCAAAATACTATATTATACTTTGGGGTTGTCTAGAATCATAAAAATATTTTATAGCTTTAAGAGATAAGATTTTAAATTCCCAAACCCTTTTTGGAATTTTTGCTCATCTAATTAGTTCGTCGCATTTACTACCCAGATTTGTCAGGTAAACCGAGGGACTAAAATTTTCGGTAAATAAAAACATTTTTACTTACTTTTATTTTGTAAGCCATGCTTCAAAATCACGTATGCGTTCTCTTTTATTATGAGAATTCAGAAAGCCAGAAAAAAATCCGTGTCTGTGTGTGTGTACGTGTGTTTTCGTGTGTTTTGTGATGAGCGTGCATGTGTGTGTTTGTGTGGGTGTTTGTGTGTTTGTGTGTGTGTGTGTGTGTGTGGTGTGTGTGTGTGTGGGGTTTTGGGGTTTTTGGTGTGTGTGTGTGTTTTGATGGTGCGTGGTGCGTGCGAAAGTTTGCGTGCGTGCTGCGGGCGCGCGCGCGTGTGTGCTGCGTGTGGGGTTTGCGTACTGCCCGGGACGCGTGCGTGTATATGTGGCAAATAAACAAGGGGCCGACACACCCCATCTCCTAAATAAATAAAGGAAATTTTAAATTCAAAAAAAAACAAATCTCAGCGTCGCCCCTTTTACAATGCTGATCTGTTTTTTTTGTAATCAGACATTGTTAGAAGAGAAAAATTAATTAAGACCATCACTGACTTTCCTAAAAAAAAACCCGAGGGAAAAAAATTTGCTCGAAAAAAGGACAAAATGAGGGAAAGGGGGGGGTTTCATCTTCTCAGAGATAATTTATTTATTTTTCGGATTTATCCGCTTGTTTTTCCATCGCGAGGAAATAAGGAGTGAGTAGTGTCTGACAGCTGATTCTTTGGCTTGTTTTAAATTTTTTTAATGGAAAATTCAAGGTAATTTGTTTCATGCAATACTGTATTTTCATTTCCTTGGATATATTTTATTCACACTTATAATTTTAAAACTGATATATAGATATACATTTTATTTATAAAATATATATTATATATAATATAAATTATAATATATTATATATTATATAATAAATATTTATAAAATATTAATATAAATTTAATATTATTATATATATTATATTTTATATATTTTAATATTTTATTATATATTTTTTCTAACATAAGAGACTAATACCTACATATCACAATAACATTTTTTTTCTTATCTTTTTCGTTTTTTTGTTTCAAACAATTTGCCCAGATATATTTCTTCTGTTGGGCTTTTTTTTGGGCGGGTCTGTAGTATCTCCCAGTGCTTGCGCAATTCACTGTGGGTCTGTTTTGATTTAAAGCGAAGTGAACCTCGTGCATCATTTTATATGAAAAGGCTTTTTTTTCTGGAAATTATGAAATTTAAAGGTTCATTTACGCAGCTTATTTTATATGTAATTGCCTGGTAACTTTTTTAATTGTTTTGAGTTAAGTTATGTGAATTTTGGGAAGAAAATAGAGGAACTTTTTTATAATGAGTATTCGTTTTTTCTTTTTGTGAGGGTATGATTAATTTCAAGGATATATTTTGCTAAAAAATACTGTTTTGCCACCTAATTAAAGGAGTAGGTATATTTGTATGGAAATGAATTTAAAATTTTTGATACATGTATTTACTAAAGGGGTGTAGCAACCTCCATTAGGGTCTTTTTTGGCAGCGCACATGGGGTGTGTGAGGTGTAACTCTATGCAACAATTTAAAATGGTTTTGTAAAAATCGTGTCTAAATAAATCCCATAAAAAATTGTATAACAACAGGATGTTCCCTATGTTTTTTTTTTCTTTTTCATGTGAAAATCATATTGAGGTTGATACCCTTTCATACATAAACTGTTTTGTTATTACTTACCTTATTTTGTCCTTTTGGGAATATTTCTCGTTTTTTTTTATGTTATTTATAATAAAATGCAATTTGGGGTTCGTTACTGGAAAATTTTTCTTCATCCCAAAAAATTTTTTAAGTGACACTTACAAATTTTTTATCTCGATGTTTACAAAAAATAAAGGTTATGTGTGTGCATAAAATTATATTTTATATATATATATAATATAATATATTATAAAATATATATAATATAAAAATATAATAATATATATTATCATTATATATTATATATATATATATATAAAATATATTATATATTAATATTATATAATATATCTATCTATTACTATCATCTTCTATTATAGGATATTGTGTGCATACAATATATTTTAAAATATATATATATATTATTAATATATATATTTTAAAAAATATATATAAAAAATATGGTGTGTGGTGTGTGTGGTTTTGGTGGTGTTGTGTGTGTGTGTGTTTTGTGTGTGTGTGTATGTGTGTGTTTTTTGTGTATTTTGTGTGTGTGTTGTGTGTGTGTGTGGAGTGTGTGTGTGTAGAAATATAAAAATATATATATACATATATTAATATTATATATTTAATTTATTATTATTATATAATAAATATATTATATATATATATATATTTATATATACGTATTATTTTAATTATAATATATTTTAAATTTAATATTATTAATATATATATATTTATATTATACGTATATTTATAAAATATATATATATATAATATATATTATATTATATATAAAAAATATTAATTTTTAATTATTTGTGTGTGTGTGGTAATTTTAAAAATTATAAATATATTCCTTTGGTTTTATCTCCCTATATATCTATCTTTTTCTATCTGTCTATCTACCTTCTATCTATCTATCTATTTATTATGTATTTTACATATAATATTTTTAATATTTATATATATTATATATATATATTATATATATATATTTATTATATATATATATTTTTTCCCCTAAATTTATCAACTATCTTTCGTAATCACTTAAACTAAATAATAATTTCTTTTTATCCTCACATTTGTAAAAAATTAAAGGGAAATCTTTCTAAAAATTTTTAAAACGATAGAATCATAAAAAAAATATGACATACAATACAAAAAAATTTCATAAATAATTTTTAAAGTAAAATTATCACTCATAATATAAATTTACTCTTATGTTTATCATGTATTATATTTATATATATATATTTATATAAATATATATATAAAATTTTAATATAATATTATTATAAATAATATTATATAATATATATAATATATTATATATATATATATATATATTAATTATATATATAAACATAAAATAATTTCTCTGAAAACGTTCTATAAAAAGTAAATAAAATTTCTACATATATTGCACAAAAGTGAGATGAAAAAATTGTATTTTAATCTATCTATCTACTATCTTTCTATCTATCTATCTATTTCTCTCTCTCTCTCTCTCCCCCTCTCTCTCTCTCCTCTGAAATATATATATATATATTAATATATATATATATAAAATATATATATAATATATATATAAAATATATTAATATATATATATATATAATATATATATATATATTATATATATATATATTATTATATATATGCACACACACCACACACACAACACACATGTGTTTCTTTATTATTTCTTTCTCTCCTCTTTCTTTTACCATGTATTCACAACAAAACTACACACGCACACAAACCCACACACCACACACCACACACACACACAACATTATATATATTATATTATATATATAATATATATATATAATAAAAAGAGAAAGAGAGAAAGAGAGAGAGGAGAGAGGAGAGAGAGAGAGAGAGGGGAGAGAGAGAGAGAGAGAGGAGAGAGGGAAAAATGAAAGAAAGAGAAAAAGAATGAAGATATACATGGTGTGTTGTGTGTGTGTTGTGGGTGTGTGTGGGGTGTTTTATATGAAATTAAAATTATTTTAATATATATATATTAAAAAAATTTTATAATATATATTTTTTTTTGGGGGGTTTTTTTTTTTTTTTTTTTTTTTTTTTCCTTTTTTTTTTTTTTTTTTTTTTTAAAATATATATTATATATAATATATTAAATATATATATATATTTTTTTCCCCCAACAAATAATTTTTTATTTACTACAAAGATACAAGTTACAAAATGTTATAGTGTATGTGCGTGTTTTTAAATATATATGCATATATATACATATGTAAAATATGTATATTATATACTATATAAAATTATTTTAATATTATATTATATAATATTATAATTATATATATATAATATATATATATATTACATATATATATAAACTTACACACATTTTAGTATATGTGTTATGTGTGGTGTTTTTGGTGTGGTGTGTGTGTGTGTGGTGTGTGTGAGGGGTGTTTGTGTTTTGGGCAATTTTAAAATTTGGTACAATTTTAGACAGAAAAAAAACCATAGGGATACTAGGGCAATGACTTGGAAAAAAGTGAAAATACATAAAGACTTCCAAATTAGCAACTTTTCTCTATTATGCAAAGCACCCCAGTAAAATCTTTTGCAGCACAGCAGAATTTTAACTGGAGCGCGAATTTTGAGCAGTTTTCCCTTTGCGGAGCGGGGGTTTGAGCATACCCTTCCCCCGGGAAGCACATGTGGGTCTGCGCTAAACTTAAAGAATGTCGTATGTCTGCTATCGCTGGGAATGGTCTATTCGCTCTGTGCCCCCGTTTCCCCGCATTGCTAAAATTTGCTAGGCGGCCGAGACAAATATGCGCATCTTTTTTCTGGGACTGTACTCCAAAAACAATGGCTGTGGGGGGAAGGGAATGCTACTGTAAAAAAAAAAGGGAAAGCGAGTAAAATATCTTAGGTTTTTCTCTTTTGTAAATTCGACCCGCAAGGGCACACACTAATTTATATAATTAATTTATATATATATATATAAAATATATATATATATTATATATAATAATTATATATATTATTATACATAATATATAATTTTTATATATATATAATTATAATTGTATATATATTAATAAATATTATATATATATATAATTATTATATTACATATATATGTTGGGGGTTGTGTGTGTGTGTGTGTGTTGGTGTGTGGTGTTGTGTGTTGTGTGTGTGGTGTGTGCGTTGTGGTGTTTTGTGGTGGTGGTGTGTGTGTGTGTGTTGTGTGTGTGTGTGTGGTGGTGTGTGTGTGTGTGTGTGGTGCCTTTTTTTTTTTTTTTCCTTTTTTTTTTTTTACAAAAGCCTTCATTCTGCTGAAAAACATAGCCCTCTCTTTAAATTACTTTGAGGGTTATATGGCATGCCACCCGCCTATAGACCCTTTCCCAATCAACCCCGCGGTTCGGCTTGACTTCTCAAAGGGATATGTCGTTTTTTCCGCTCGAACCAGCAGTTAGAGCACAGGATTTTTCGATGCTGCAGGGGGGAAAACAACAGTGCTCTAACCATGGGCCACACGACTTTGTGTGTGTGTGTGTACACAAAAAACAAAAAACCCACAACACACAACACCAAACGCAGACACACACACACACGCACACACACCACCACACACACACACAACACACACACCACACACCACACACAAACCACACACACACACACACACACACACACACACACACAACCAAGGGCAACAGACCACGGGACACAGACACGACACACCACACACATACTACAATTATTTTTATATATAATTATATATATATAATTATATATTATAATTAATATTAAAAATTTATATATATATATATATATATTATATATATGTGTGGGGGTTGTGTGTTGTGGTGTGTGTGTGTGTGGTGGTGTGTGTGTGGTGGTGTTTTTTTGTGTGTGTGTGTTTGTGTGCGTGTGTGTGTGTGTGTGCGTGTGGATACATATATGAATATAATATGTGTGTGTGTGTGTTTGTGTGTGTGGTGTGTGTAGTGTAATGTATATATATAAAATATATATATATATATATATATATATTATATAATATAATTTATATAATTTTATATAAACCCATTTAAAATAAATTATAAATATAATTTTATATTATATTTTTTTAATATATATTATTGCATTTATTAAAATATATTATATATATAATATTATATATATAATTATATATATATATAATTATGTATATTATGCTTTGTGTGTGTGTGTGTGTGTGTGTGTTGTTGGTGTTTGTGTGTGTGGTGCTTGTGTATGTAATATTATTATTATATATATATAATATATATATATATATATATATATATATAATTATATAAGCATACTTACACAACATATGTAAATTTGTGTGACACACAAAAAACACACACACTCACACACACCCACACACCCCCCCCACCCCCCATACACACACACACACACACACCCACACCACACACACCCACCCCCACACCACACCACAACCACACACACACAACCAACAATATATAATAATTAATATTAATATATATATATTATAATATTTAATATACATATATTTAAAATATATGTATACTGTTTTAAAATCATTATTTTGCGATACAAAAATCGGAATAATTTAGCATTACTTTGTTAAAAGGCTCGTAAAAGGGTACCATTCTGAAATAAAAAAATTATCAAAACAATCTTACTTCTCTGGTGCTTAATTAAAAAAATTTACTCTATTTAACTTTTCATTTCCCGGAAAAAAAATCAAATCAAAAGAAAAAAACATAATTATGCGCTTTTTTGACACTTTAAACCCTTTTCGGGAAAAACTATTTTTTCATAACCCGATAAATGCAAAGTTTTTTTGAACTGGGGTACCAGTAACAGGAAAAACAAAATGCCCCGTGTAGAGAAAAACACCTTAAGCAAATGTGTGTCGTGTGATTTAGTGTGGTGTGTGTGTGTGTGTGTTGTTGTGTGTGTGTGTGTGTGTTTGTGTGTGGGTGTGTATGTGTTTGTGTGTGTGTGTGTGGTGTTGTGTGTGTGCTTTTCTGATGTAGAATGTCATATTTATGTTGTTCTTTAAAATATTAATCTAGTACTTTTTTGAACTCCTTGATAAAAACATCAATGCAATCTTATAAACTATGGGCGTAACTGGCCACATCTATCAAAAACCCCTTCCCCTTTAGCATTTGTTACAGCTCCTGTAAAAGCCGGAAAAGATGGGGTCTACAAG
>NC_051387.1:38588426-38598426 GCF_015228065.2 Penaeus monodon
ATATATGTATGTATTTTTTGTATATATATAAAAATTATATATAAAATAATTATAAATATATTATATACATTATATTATATTATAATATTTATATATATTTATATATATATATATATGTATTCTATAACAAAAATATATATATTATATATATATAATATTTTTATATATATTATATTATTGTGTGTGTGTGTGTGTGTGTGTGTGTGTGTGTGTGTGTGTTGTGTGTGGTGTGTGTGTGTGTGTGTGTGTGCATGTTTTTGTGGTTTTATAATATATATTTTAATATTATATATATTTATATATATTAATATATGTATTATTTATTATATATTATATAATATATATATTAGTTATATATTATATATAATAATATTATATATATTTTTATATATATATCTTATTTTTATATATATTATAATAAATTATATAAAATTTTTATATATATATTATTAGCGGATAAAAAAAAATCCACATACATGTTTTGACACTAACCTGTAAAACGGACCCACCTTCCCCTCTGTTTTCCTTCCCCCCGTTTCTACACCCGGGGACAGTGTTATCCTTACGGGGGGAAAAAAAGCCAGAGAGAACTAAGGACGCAAATCGGACGGGAATTTAGCTGGCCTTCGGAGCCCGGGTGTAACTACGCCACTAAGCCTTTCTGTGACAGCTTTTGATAGACCTGGGAAGCTTTCCTGAAAAAGGGGGGGCAAAGGAAAGGAAAGCTTTCATTCTGTGAGGGGAAAACTGAAACGTGGTTTTAGTGCGGTAGTGAGGGGATTTTAAAACCCAAAAAATAATATATCAGTTGATAGCATTTTATTTTATTTGTTAAAAGAAATGGTTAAAGGTAAGGTTTTTCTACGCTGTGTATTACGGGATATTCAAATAAAAAACAAATAAAAAAGAAAATATAGATGCTGAAAAGATATGCAAGTTATATCGTTAATCCCCGTTTGTGTGCCCTTTTCACCCGAATGTTTATATTTTTCTTTATTAGGGCGTGCGTGTGCGTGTGTGTGAATTATATAATATTAAAATATTATATATATATTAATAAAATATATAATATTTTTATATTAATATATATGTGTTGTGTGTGTGGTGTGTGGGGTGTGTGTGTGTGTGTGGGGGGTGTGGTTGTGTGGTGTGTGTGTGTGGTGTAAAATATAACTTACCGTATTTTTATATATATATATTTTTATATTTTTTTAATAATTATATTATATATATATATATATATAAAATATTATTTTTATTAAAATATTATTAAATTTTAAATTTTTTTTTTAAAATTTTTTTTTTATTTTTATTTTATAAATTTTATTTAAAAAATATATAATTTATATAAATTTTTTATTATAAAAATTTTTCCTATATATATAATTTAAAAATTTTTATTTTTTTTATTTTTTATATTTTTTACTTAAATTTTTTTATATTTATATTACTTTATATATATTTATATATATGATATATTTTAAAATTTTTTTATATATAATATATATTAAAATTTATATATATATTTTTTTTATATTTTAAAATACCCTTTTATTTATTTTATTATATATTTTTTTAATTAAAAAAAAAAATTATTTTTATAAATATAAAATTTATATTATATATTATATATTTTATATATAAAATTTTTTTTTTTAAAAAAATAACCACACACAAACCCCCCAAAAAAAAAAAAAAAAATTATTATATATATATATTATTATTATATATATATTGTAATATATATTTTTTTTTGGACACAACACACACACCACCACACACAACACCACACACACACACACAATTATATATATTATTATATATTATATATATATTAATATATATTATATATATATATTATTTTTTTTTTTTTTTTTTTATATAATATAAAAAAAAAAAACACAACACACAACACACCCCCCACCACACCAAAAAAAAAAAATATATATATATTATATATATATATATATATATAATATTATTTTTTTTTTTTGTTTGTGTTGTTTTTTGTTTTTTTTTTTAAATAAAAAAAAAATATAAAAAATATTTTAAAAAAAAAAAAAAAAAAAAAAAATATATATATATATATTTATATTATTTTATTTTATATATTATATATATAATATAATATTAATATAATATTTATATATATTATATAAAATATATTTTATTTTTATTTTTTATAATTTTTTTATTATATTTAAAAAGGGAGAGGGAAGAGGAGAGAGGGGGAGAGGAGAGAGAGAGAGCAGAGGGAGGAGAGAGAGGGAGAGGGGAGAAGAGAGAATTTTAATGTATATTATTTTTAATTAAAATTTTAATTTTTTTTTTTGAAATATTTTTTTTTTTATATTTTTTTTGTGGGGTGTGTGTGTGTGTGTGTGGTTGTGTTGTGTGTGTGTGTGTGTGTGTTTTGGGTTTTTGTGTTTTTGGGTTGTGTGTGTGTGTGTGTGGGGGTGTGGGGTGTGTGTGTGTGTGGGGGTGTTTTTTATATATTTTTAATTTTTAATTTTTTATTTTATATTTTTTATTTATATAATTTGGTTTTTTTTTTTTTTTTTATTTTTATTTGTTTTTTTATATTATTATTTTTAATTATTTTATTATATATATGTGTGTGTGTTGTTTGTGTGGTGTGTGGTGTGTGTGTGTTGTGTGTTTTGTTGTGTGTGTGGGTGTGTGTTTTTGTGTGTGTTGAAAATAAAAACTTCCGATATATATATTATATTTATATTTTTATATAATATAAATATATTAATTTTTATTACTATATTATTTAAAATTCTATTATTTTAAAATATATATTTTTTAAATTTATATATAAAAATTTTAAAATATAAATATATTCCTATATTATATTAAATAATATATATATAATATTTAATTAAAATTAATATATATTATTATATATATATATATAAATTTAAATTATATTTGGTATTATATTTTATTAATTATTTTAATATAATTATATTATTTTAATATAATCACAAAATTTTTTAATATATTTATTAATAATATTTTTAAATTTAAATTTTATAAATTTAAAATTTTGATTTTTTTATATATTTTTTTTTTGATTTATATAATTTAATATTTATATATAAATAAGATAACAACCCCCAAAACATATAATATATTATATATATATATATAATATATATATATATATATATTATATTATATTATAATATATAATTTATATAATATGTATAATTTATATGTGTGGGGTTTGCGTGTGTGTGGTTACACATACACACCACACACACACACACACACCACACACACACCACATATTATATATATAAAAATTTTATATTTAATATTATAAATATATAAATATATAATTAATTTATACAGACACACACACACACCAACCACAACACCCACACCACACACAATATGTATATATATGTATAATATATATTATATTATATTAAAATATATATATTTTAAAATATGTTATAAAATTTTATATCATACACAACAACCCCCCCACACACACACCACCACACACAACACACACAACACACACCACACACACCACACACCACACACACAAATAATATATTATATAATAAAATAATATTATATATATAATATATATAATATTTATGGGGTGTGTGTGTGTGGGGTGTGTGTGTGTGTGTGTGGTGTGTGGTGTGTGAACATAAAAAAGAAAATAAAGGGATAAATAAATTTTTTCCACCACACAACCACACACACACCACCACACAAAACCACAAATATATATATATATAAAATTTAATATATTATATAATAATATATTTTTAAATACATATAAAATTAATATAATATTTTTTTTAATATATATTATTTAATATATATATTATATTATATTATACATATTTATATTATATATAAAAATATTATATATATATATAATATATATATATAGAGGGAGAGAGAAGGAGAGGAGGAGAGAGAAGAGAAGGAGGAGAGGAGGAGAGAGAAGAGAGAGAGGGAGAGCGAGAATATGTATATAATTAATATTTTAATATATTTTATTTTTTTTTTTTATGTGTGTGTTTGTGTGTGTGTGTTGTTTGTGTGTGTGGTGTGTGTGTGGTGTGTTTTGTGTGTGTGGGGGTGTGTTTGTTGGGGGGTGTGTGTGGTGTGTGTGTGTGGTTTTGTTGGTTTGTTGGGTGTGTGTGTGGTTGTTGGTGTGTGTGTGTGTGTGTGTGTGTGTGTGTGGGGTGTGTTGGTGGTTCATTTTTTTTTTTTTTAATTTTTTTTTTTATATTTTATTTTAATTTGTGTGTGTTTTTTTGTACATTATATATTTTTTTTTAATTTTTAATTTTTTTAAAATTATATAGGGTGTGGTGGGTATTGTGTGTGTGTGTGTGTGTTGTGTGTGTGTGTGTGTGTGGTGGTGTGTGGTTTGTTGGGGTGTTGTGTGTGTGTGTGTGTGCGTAATACACACTACACACAAGCTGTTTACGAATTGTATATTATCCTTTTATCTTTTTAAAATTTCTGTACTTACCTCCTACACAACACAATTCACACAGCACCACACACAAACAACTCGCGCACGCTGTAAATTCCACCCTTAGTTTCTGGCTCCATGCTTTTTGGGGGAAACGAAAGACGCTAAGGTTTTTTTCCAAGGCGGGCCCCACAAAACTGGAAAATGTCAATATCCTAACTCAGCATTAATGGTAGACATTATCTAAATGCTAAAAGTGTGAGAAGTTGCTGTTTCTCTTTTGATGTACATATTGAACGCGATTTTTTTCAAATTCTATTTCTTTTTTTTATTGGGCGGGGGAAAAAAAAGAAGATTTGAACGGCGGAAATTTATCGGGTCCTCATTGCTTAATAAAAAGCGAAGTGAAGGACTAAAAAGAAGAAAAAAAAAAAACAAGATATAATTTTTTCCCCCCCCCAATGAACATTTTTGGTTGTGTGTTTTTTTTGGAAACACCGAAAATAATGATAAAAATAACAGAAATGGGGTAAAAAAAAACCTTTTTGCTTTGTTTTATCTAGAGATAGTATTATATCCCTTAATTTATGTAGTTTTGTTATCTGCAAAAGTAAGGGTAAAACTGTCTTTTTCTTGAGTGAAGTGAAATGAAATTGTGAGTTATTTGTTCCCTTTCATATGAATTTAGGATTTTTCCAAGAACTTCTTCATGCAAATATGTGTTTTTGGGTGCCAACACCTAATAAATGTACAAACCAAACCAAACCACATCACACACACAAACAACGTGTGTGTGTGTGTGTATGTTGTTTTGTTTGTGGTACATTATTTTTATATATAAATATATATATAATAAATATATAATATATATATATATTATATAATTATATTATAAAATATATAAATATTATAATATATATTATATATATCTTAAAATTTTATTTAAAAATATCATTATATATATATATATTAAATTTTTAATTAAAATAAATATTACATATTAATTTTGTATATGTGTGTATTATATATTTTATATAATTTTTATTTATATATTAAAATTTTAAAATCCACACCCCAACACCTACACACCCCCAAAACAAAACACACACACCACACACACACACACACCCCACACACACCCACACACACACCACCACACCCACACACCACACACCCACACACCACACACCCCACACACATACACACGCACACACTAAAAACACACACACCACCCACACACACACACACACCACACACCCACACACACGAGGTATTTCAACAAAATTCCGGGTTTAATTATTTTTCGTAAACAAAGAATCTAAAGAGGCGTGTTTTGGGGAATTTTAGACATACTAATTTCATGTGTGAATTTCTTCCCCCCTTAATCTCTCAGTCGACAGGAAACTGCCTATAGTAGGGTAAGTGAGTACCGTTGGTTTTGTTTTTTGACAATATGCGGAAAACTTTAAAAACGTACGTCAAATTTCCCGTTAAATACGGGGATTTTAATCTCAAGATTCCCCGGGTTCGGGAGAAGCACTGTGCACCACACAGATAAGGGAGTGGGACAACCGTTTCAAAAAAAAGTCGCACGTCAAGGAGACTAAGCACGTTCTAGTGCGCCCAAAAAATCCCGAACTGAGATCGTCATTGATCAGCTGAGGATCCTGGTGCCTGGCCTGAATTTTAAGAGATCTATTTTGGGTTGTAAGAAAAAGGCCCAAAGGGAAATGAAAGGAAAAAAATTTCCCAATATTTTGACTTTTTTTTTGTGTGTCTTCTGTACACAAATCTCTTTCCGGAAAATGCATCCCGTTTTCCCTTTTATCTCCGCCTCCGAGCTTCATCCCCCGGGCTCTCCGATGCATCGTCTTTTTATACTCGAGAGCAGAGAAAAACCGCCACAATAACTTTGTTTGCATAGAGTGGACGTAACCTTTCATGTTGGGGTTCCTCCTACCCCACCGCGAATGTTGAGGCGCCCCCATTTTTGGGTATTATCGAGTGAAATGCATAGTGATTTTGTGTTTACTTTGGCTTGGGTCTTTTCACCTTTTTATCATGGTTGTTTATCGCAGCATTTTTTATAATGTTTAGTTTTTTTACAGATAAATGTGCCAAATATGCCTATGGTTTTCCAATATTTTACACATTAACTTTAAATTCCTGATAAAGATCATTGTTCTATGCACTAACATTATTCATAATGGGTTTGGAAACTCTCATGTACCACACACACACAAAACCACAACAACACACAACACCACACACACACAACACACCACAAACACATATTATTTATTAATTATAATTTTTTTTTTTTTTTTTTTTTTTTTTTTTTTTTTTTTTTTTTTCAATGCCCTGCCCCACAAGGACGTTTGGGGATCATGGATTTCCCCTGATTTTCTTGGCAATTTAGAGCGGTATTTTCCGTTGCCTTCCGCTCGGTGTTTTTATCGAGTCACCATCTCTATTTACCCCGGTTTTTTGGAACCCGGCACTGACTTGGGTGGCGCCCCCCCGGGGGCTAGGTAGGCAATCGACGTGAAATTCCTTGCCCAAAGGGAAAAAACCGGGCCGGGCCGGTGACTCGAACCCTCGAACTCGATGCCGTCGTAACAGTCCGAGTCCGTGCTCTAACCACTCGGTCACGCGGGGCCCATATATATTTTTAAATATAATATATTATTTTATAATATATTAAATATATATAATATATTTATGTTTATGTTTTATTTTATATATGTTTATTTTATATATATAATATATTTATATATATATATTATATTAAAATATATTTATAAATTATATACCACACACAATATATATATATATTAATATTTATATATAATAATTATATATATATATATATTTTATTATTGTGTGTTTTGGGGTGTTTTTTGTGTGGGGATGTGTGTGTGGGGGTGTTGTGTTGTGTATTATGTTTTGTATATATATATAATATATTATATATATATATATTTAAAAATATAATATAATATATAATATATAGAGAGAGAGAGAGAGAAAAGAGAGAGAGAGAGAAAAGAGAGGAGAGAGAGGAGAGAGAGATAAAGACAGAGACAGAGACAGAAACAGAAGCAGGGGATAAAGACAAGGGCAAGGGCAAAGCTAGAGAGAGAGACAGACAGACTGACATGCAGACAGACAGAGTGGTAGGTAGCAATATGTGTATACACACGTGTGTTCAAACGCCCATACATATACATACAAGGGGCGATGTCTGTGCGAAGAATACACCGCAAGCACTGCCTCGCTTTCCCATGTAATGTGGCTTGCGTATGCGAACGCAGCTGGCTCCAAATCTTTGCATTTACGCTCCCTCTCTTCATTTCCAACTTTGCTATGCTGGAGAGTCACTTCCAATTTACCGTGGGAAGGGGAGTGAAGTGTCCCGGAAGGCTTACAGGGGAAGACAGGCGCGGAACTTTTATTGGGTGACTTACGGGGTTGGCTTTCATCACACTATGGCCAGGATATATCAAAAGAATATATATATAATATATATATATATATATTTATATATATAAATATATATATATATATATATTTATATATATATATATATATATATATATATATAATATATATATATATATATATATATATATATATATATATATATATATATATGTATATATATATATATATATATATATATATATATATATATATATATATATATATATATATATATATATATATATATGTAATGTACATTTTTTTTGTTAGTAATGGTTGGGAAATCTCATGTATTTACAAAAAACACACACACATACACACATATATATATGTTTATATATATATATATATATATATATATATATATATATATATATATATATATATATATATATATATATATATATATATATATATATATATATATATATAATATATATGTATACACACACACACACATGCACACATATATATATGTTATATATATATATATATATATATATATAATATATATTTTATATATATATATATATTTAATATATATATATATATATATATATATATATATTATATATATATTTTTTTTATATATATATATATATATATTAATTATTATTTATATTATATATATATATATATATATATATATATATATATATAACAACCCTGCCTGACCAGAACTCGAATATCCAGGTAAGACCTTAGTGACCAGCACTAAACCAACCATACAACTCTGGTCTTACCTGGCAAGGGTTCGGGTCTTGGTCAGGGAGGATTTTTATATATCATTATCCATATGGCATTGCATTGTTTTACCTTGGCACTTCTGCATAGGTACCAACATCTCCAAATCTTCTTGTTGATCAAGTTCAAGGCTCCTATTGCCAGACTAATCCATCTACTGACTTCTTGGTCTGAGAGCCCAAAAACATGGACTACCAAGATATGTAAAGCTCTGTGACTTCAGCGCCCTCGCTGTAAGCAAGTATCGAATGAACGGGTTCCCCTAACAGACTCTTAAACTCTTGAATCTTGGTCTTGGTCAAGGAGACTTCTAGGCCCAAGGGTTTCGCCTCATTGCTAAATGCATTAAAAGCCGCCACAAGTGACTCCAGAGATTCAGATAGGATAGCAATATCGTCGGCAAAGTCAATATCTGTGACCTTGTTTTTGCTCAGTGCTGCTCCACACTGACTTTAGATGATAGCTCTGCCCATTACCCAGGCCCCCATCACACATTACAACACTTTCTGTGCAAATAAATATGCCTACCATAGCGATGCGAGCAGCCTACGACCGAAATCACGACGGCTTTTCCACAATGACTCGAAGTACAGGATACGGGTATTGGGATTTGCCAGGAGTGAAATCCAGATGTCAGGTCTCTGGTGCCTTTTTAGGTTTTTTCGCAGATCCATTTCACAAGAATGGGGACAAAACCTTGCTTTTATTAGCAATGTGACCCATGAAATTTTGCTAAAAACCCCATCGACCCCCTTTTCCTTCCAGAGAGGGATACCATGCCTTCAACAGCTCAGGGGGAAAAGGGAAACCAGATGCACTCGTTAGAAATGAATTCCTAACCTAAATTTAGGGTAGGAGGTTCCTTCATGATGGGTGGTCCGGTACAGTACTGTGGTCCACAGAGCTACGGGGGTCCTTCAGGTTTTTGAGTTCTGTGAACTGATTAGACATTGCCAGGCAAAAAACCCTTACCTCCCCCCCCCGCCCCACAAAACACAATTGTCCACGTGAAACCCCCTAGAAGGCCACTGGGGGGAGTCTTGAAGTGGCCCTGAGGGTGGTTACAACCAGCCTATTGTCATGCCACGAACTCGGTACCCCGGGGAAACCTGAATTCTGAAGGATCCCCAGGAGGACGACAAGAAAGGGGGTCGACTATTGGCCATGTCCCTATATGTCCCTTGCCCCAACGAAGGGTTGGAGTGCTGATCCAGGTTTCAAAAACCTATTCTCTAGACCTAGCAAAGTCCGGGAAAAGGGGGATGCCCTCGCGCGGATCGCTCCCGAGCCGGGGGACCAAAAAACCGGTATTGTATTAAA
>NC_051387.1:38603426-38613426 GCF_015228065.2 Penaeus monodon
ACGTTGGCTCTGTAGCGTAACCAGAAAGATGAAATCTCGGCGGAGAAGAAACATGCCAATCCCTAGAAATTTGATTTTCGGCTTCGTAGTCACAGCCTGTTTTCCAGAGAAAGGGATCTATCTATGAAACGCTAAAGGAAGCTTTCGTGAAAGTTGAGATAACGCTGGAAAGGAAGATAGATGTGAACTTGGTCTTCCATATGACGTAGTGGAAGAGTTGGACTTGCCAGCGTCCCTTCAAGAGAGTGAATTTAGGGTATTGACTGAATTATAAGGTACTTCGTTTCGAAACGAATAGTTGTTTGTATGTCTCTAAGTAAACCTCATATATTTTGAAAAGTAACTTCAAGAACTCGAATCAAGGGAAATGGAGGCTGTTTTCTCCAGGTGTAACGCTTTGTGTATATATATTTGTAAGCAAGTGCGTTTTTCGTTATGTTGTGTTGCTTTGTGCGTTACGTTGTGTGTGTGTGTGTGTGTGTGTGTGTGTGTGTGTGTGTGTGTGTGTGTGTGTGTGTGTGTGTGTGTGTGTGTGTGTGTGTGTGTGTGTGTGTGTGTGTGCGCGCGTGTGTTCATACGCGTAACATTCTCTTTGAACTACGTGTTAATAGAACAAACAAAAAACATTAAGTGATCAAAACAAAAAGAGTAAAAGTAGAAATATTCTATGGTACTCTCCTTTCGACATGTACGTCTTATTCTTGGAGAAAGATAAAAAGAAAAATAAATCGCAAACACAAGACGTGTAATATTTTGGGTGTCGTTATCCGTGCGCGACACTTTTGATCCAGTATCGACAACACATCGACAACCCTCGAGAACACAGCATAAAATCAAGGGTGTCGATCCCACGCCAGTGCAAGCTGCACATTTCACTTTGGCCTTGGGATGAAGAGAGAATGAAAGGGAGCGGGGAAGAGTAAATATGGAATGAGAGACAGAGAGAGAGAAAGAGAGAGAGAGAGAGAGAGAGAGAGAGAGAGAGAGAGAGAGAGAGAGAGAGAGAGAGAGAGAGAGAGAGAGAGAGAGAGAGAGAGAGAGAATTCAAATTCAAACAGTTTATTCCTTTAATTACAACGGGTATTCTATTTACATATATGATGTTTAGATTGTGTAATATGTTATATACAAAGATATTATATAATGCTTGTTTAACAAGATTAGACAGAATATTAATATCATGTCCTGCTTGGAACTCCTGATGTCACTGATATTTCAGTAGATATTCTTTCACTTTTGTTTTGTCTCGTGGTTGAAGATATTTCTAATATTTTCTGGTATTTGGTTCCAGATCACCAGTCCTCGGATTTGCATATTTCTTGCCCTGTATTCGATCTTTTGATAGATAGTTTTGCATTGTATGGACACCTATTATGTTACCTGTTGTTTATGGATTAGAATACATGTGTCATAGTTCTATTTCTGTTGTACTTTTAGCCATTTTAGTTTGTTTATATGTGGTGCGATGTGGTCATATTTATTTACATTTCCCAATGCTACTCTAGCAGCGAAGTTCAGTAGTTTTCGTCTCCTTTGTATTTGTGTTTTGTTTGTGGAGCCCCAGATGTCTAGACAGTAATAATAAGTGCTAGTGTTTGCAAAACCGCAATTCTTGTTTCTGTGGGAATTTTATTTTTGATGCCCATTACTTTTTCTGTAGATGTGATCAATTTGTGTCTCAAATGTCATGTACTGTTGTGGTGGGTTTGAGGTAGCAACCTTGGAAGTCTATAACTGTATATAATTGATGACAGATAATTAATGAATATAATGAATAAGATTGGGCTTAAAATGGAGCCTTGTGGCACACCGAACGAAACTGCTTGCTTTGATACTTTTCTATGGATTTTGACTGATCGTGCTCTCACGGACAGGTAACTTTTGAACCAAAATTCTCAATTTCGTGATCTGTTAGTTTGTTTACAAGTAAATCATGGCTGACACTGTCAGAGTCCTTCGATAAATCACACAGAGTGAGCAATTTGATCTGTTTGCTGTCTATATTTTCATAAATTTCATTTGTGACTTTTAATAATGCTGTTCCGGTTGATAATTTACTCCTAAAACCGTGTTGTGTGTTAGATATAAGTTTATTCGCTTCTAGAAATGATGTTAATTAGTTTCAAACTATTTTCTCGAGAAATTAAGATATTACTGGTAGTAAGATATTACTGTCGTTCCATGGTGCGTAGGGCTCGGATACTGCCGAGAAGGGACAAGGAACAGTTCATCAGGAATCTTGCTGAGGAGGTTGAAGGCCATTTCTTGGTAAATGACCTTCGCCCTGCCTACCAAGCCCTGAGAAAACTGAACTCTAAGCCCTCCTCACAGATGACTGCAGTCCGATCAGCGGATGGACGGATCATCTCAGATCATGTTGGGGTTCGTGAACGTTGGGCTGAGTATTTTGAACAGTTGTACCTGGTAGACCCTCCAACAGTTAGCTTGGATGCAAGCGATGTCTCAGTGCCTGTGCCGGATCCACCTACCCTAACAGAGGTTAGGATGGCGATTTCCAAGCTGAAGAGTAGGAAAGCTGCAGGCATATATGATATCCCTGCTGAACTGCTAAAGACTGGGGGTGAACCTATGGCTCGGGGCCTACATACAGTCCTGACTACCATCTGGCAGTCTGGTACCATTTCCCCTGACCTGCTGAGGGGCGTGGTCATCCCTCTCTGGAAGGGGAAAGGGGATCGTTGGGATTGTAGCAACTACCGTGGCATTACTCTGCTCAGCATACCAGGCAAGGTTCTCGCCCACATTCTCTTGAAACGGATCCGCAACCACCTACTGAGGCATAAGAGCAGTCTGGATTTACTCCTGGCAAGTCCACGATAGACCGTATACTTGCGCTTCGGGTAATTGTGGACCGCCGTCGTGAGTTTGGTCGTGGGTTGCTTGCAACCTACATCGACCTCAAGAAGGCGTTTAACTCGGTGCATCGGGAATCGCTATGGGATATCCTGAGACTCAGGGGAATTCCGACACCGATTATTGGCCTAATAGCAAGCCTTTATACTGGTATTGAAGGTGATGTAAAGTGTGGTGGGGGGTCTGTCGAACTTCTTCCCTGTTAATTTAGGGGTGAGGCAAGGCTGTTTCCTTGCACCAACACTTTTCAACACCTGTATGGACTGGCAGAGCTACTAGTCACAGTCAGTGGATGCGGCCATGCGCCCCCGTCGGCGTTATCCCCTTGATGATGATAATGATGATGATGATAGTGATGGATCGATAATTATTAATTTCATCTCTGTCACCGGATTTGAAAATAGATGTTATGATACAATGGAATTCAGGGAAATGTCTGTATTTTGTTTCTTCTTAGGCACTAGTGCATTTACTATTTTCCATGTTTCGGCAGAATCGCTTCTACATTCACTGAACTTGAATAATTTTCGCACAAAGGAGTGTTTTCACATCGATTCCGTTCTTTATCACATTTGTTAGAATATTTACTTGTCTGTCAACGTCATCTTTTGTTAAGATCTCTGAGAGTGAGGATTCGTTGGCAATAATATGTTGGCAGAGCAACTGAGGATTGTCACGAGAGGTTTTAGTGACTGGTTTTCGCTTTGGGTTTTTCCACATTTATGGTCGTGATCGGCAATGTGGCATGGGACAGCGTCTGTGTGAAGTATTTTCAAGATAATCAAAAGATTCTTTGTGGCATGAGGGTGTCTGTAGATTGTGCCGACGAGGAAGGAAGGATACATACTGCTTTGTACGGTTACCCAGATGCCCTCTACTGCTGTATGGTTTATAGTTGTAGAGATCCTATTTGATTTAAGGGTATCGTTTACATATATGCAGACTCCTCCTCCACGTCCTGCATCTGTAAACGTGAAAGATTGAGATGCTGATGAAACTGCTTGGTATCTCTTGGTAAAGCCAAGTTTCACTAATACACAGAATATCAATATTTCTCTCCTTAATTATCAGCTTATATTCGTCGAAGTATCCGTGGAGGGACTGTGCATTGATGTGTTCTATTCTGATGGTGTTTTGTGGTTTGCCCGGCGGATTTGCAACGTCAAACATTCTGCTCGCCTTTGTACTTGTTTCTATTTAGGGACACTTTTACATTGGTGGGAAAGACGTCGGACTCTAATAAAAGGTCTGGGTTTATATCTTTGCCCCTAATAGTGACTGTGAAGCTTCAGTAATAATTGGGTATTTTTTTGTTTTGAAAGCTTTCACATTGGAAGTATGGTTTAACTTCCTCGTGTGTGTCTGGATGGCAACTCGTGATATATAAGTACACTACCTGACGACGGTCGCCGCCTTGCAAGGGTTTTGGTGAGTGGCGTTCCTCCCTTGTTTTTCTTCTATGTTTTCTAGAGTTGACGAGAACGAAACCTTCCTTATCTTGGTGGGGCTGCGGCTGCTCGTTTATTTGTTTCTGTGTTTCTGTTCGATCCGCGTAGTTGTTGATGACGAGCTGTGGCGCTTGTGAAGTAGGAGGGGTAGTGGGGGGGGGGGGCAGGTACTCCAGGCACGTGGTGGTGTGTCGTATCTTCCCATTGGCGGTTTGGTGGAAGAGGGTTTTGCTTGTTTTTCCTTTTACTTTTTCTACCATACCGTACCGTGGTAATTGTGTAGAAGGTTCGTTCCTCATGCCGGTTGCAGACGTCTCAGCGTTGTCATTGGGCAAACGCTTGGGTGGCCCCGGACGAGGGGTGGCTGGCGCGTAAGTAAGGTTGTGAGTGTGCTGGGTCGGAGTGGGTAGAGTGGGAGTGGGTAGAGGAGTTGGAATGTCGAGGGAAGGTGATGGTGGTGGAGGGGAGCTGGGAGAGGCGGTGTTCGTGGGTACTGCCGTGGAAGGTGTAGGAATGTGATTTTGTGTGTGCTCATTTTGTGGCGTAGTGGTAGAGGACATTCTGACAGGGGGAGGGGATGCGAAAAGGAAGGATTGGTAGGCAGATTAATCGTGGGCAGGGGTTAGGAGATCGGATGTTGCGTGAGGGGATGTGGTAGAAAATGTTGTGACTTATGCTTCCTTTCCGAATTCCTGCTGCTGAGAATGCAACACACCTTGGCTAATTAAACTGTTTATTGCATATTGTTGTTATTTTCAATAAGACTTGATTGATGAAGGAGGGTTCATGTTGTGTTTGCGTGTCTTGGTGTTTTGATTTTTGAAAGGTTTTCACAAAAGTTGCAGAAATGCCTATTTTCTTTAGTGGCGGAGACTAATCAGTGTCTATCGTTGTTGCAGCAAACACCATGTTGTCCTTTTTTAACTACTGATTGATCATGGTATGCAATATGGAGTCTGGCATCCTTTTAATGACTTTAGTTATATTTCTTGCCCTTCTAGAGTCTGACATATGTAGAATGATGTTGTAGGCGTTGTCGATCTCATCCGGGCTGTACAATTTCCTGATCTGATCACATTAAACCATCCGAGCCCAGGATTTTTTTTGTAGCAATAAAGCATAGGATTGTGTTCAGCACTATGGTTATGCTGTCTACCTTATAGATGGCTTTTTTGTCTGCACTGTATTCACTGTTTCCATTTATCTGATTTGTTTCTGCGTTGTCCACACTGTTATCACTGTATTTACTGATTTCGTTGTTATTTCTAATCGGGCTGCTGTGATTCTCCGGGTTGCTGAATCGCCCTTTGCCCTGGGCGGGGGGGGGGGGGGCAGCTTTGACCCGCGCTGCCAAGGGGCCCGTATCCTGGGCCGGAGGTCGCATTACCCTGGGAAGGGGCCAATATCCTATGCCGGAGGTCG
The DNA here is from genome assembly GCF_015228065.2 of Penaeus monodon. Classification (NCBI taxonomy): domain Eukaryota; kingdom Metazoa; phylum Arthropoda; class Malacostraca; order Decapoda; family Penaeidae; genus Penaeus; species Penaeus monodon. Next base: position 38,609,171 of record NC_051387.1, read on the forward strand.
CATTACCCTGGGAAGGGGCCCATATCCTATGCCGGAGGTCGCATTACCCTAGGAAGGGGACACGAAACCCAGGGCCTAGGGTCCCCTTTCACTCTGAGGATAAGAGCTCGAGCTAGCTGCCCGAGGAAGCACCGGGGAAGTTCCCTGGCTGCCTCCCTGTGACCCGGAGAGGGTAGTCAGATTTCCCTCTGACTCTGCGGGACCATGAGATGCCATGGTTTGCTGAGCTGTTAGGCGGCTGCGGAGAGAAGGCAAAAACACGTCCGTTCACCACGGCGGCTAGACTCAGAGAGAGAGGAAGAGAGAGAGAGAGTCAGGGAGAGATAGATGGAGGGAGAGAGTGAGTGAGTAATGGAGGGAGGGACGGAGGGAGGGAGGGAGAGAGTCTCTCTCAATCCCTCCCTCTCTCCCTTTCCCTCTCTCTCTCCCTCTCTCTCTTTCTCCCTCCAAGTCTCCCCCTCTCTCTCTCTCTCTCTCTCTCTCTCTCTATATATATATATATATATATATATATATATATATATATATATATATATATATATATATATTGTAAGGTATACTCCTAGCTTAAGGCCAGGTGCCAGTCCGTAAGGAGTCCGAAATCAACTTTCCCGTGAGGCGAAAGAGGCTTAGGGACCAGGTGAGAAATGAACTTAAGGGTCCTGCTCACATCTCTTGAAATGAGATAATAACTCCTCTGAAAAGATCTAACAACGCTTCTTTTATCCTTCTCTAGTGTCCTTCCACTGCAGTGATAATAGCAATAGTAGTAGCGGTAATAGTAGCAATAGCAGCAATGGTAGTAGTAGCCATAGCAGTAGTGATAGCAGTAGCAATAGCAGTAGTGTGAGCACGAGCATTATCAGTAGTGTTAGCACGAGCAATAGCAATTGTAGCGTGAGCAATAGTAGTAGTTTTGGTAGCACGAGAGGTTGGCGCTGAAGCGTGTGGTAGAAGAAAAGGTAGCAGCAAGGTAAAACAGTCGGGAATAAGGATAAAATAACGAGCAATAAAAGTTAAAGATAAAATACCGATAACTCGGCAAAAGATCAGTAAATAGATCAATAATCGTATTGTAACAGTATGGTAAAAGTAGAGTAAAAAGATCAGTAAAAGTATGGTAAAGATGGAGTAAAAAGAACATAGAAGATCAATAAAATGATAATTAAAAAGACAAGTAAAAAATATAATTATAAGATCAGAAAAAAAAAATCAGTAAAAAAGATCTTAAAAGATACTTAAAAGACTAAGAATGATAAAACGAAAGGGAAAAAAGAACTAGTATTTAAGATGAATATCACAGGTTTTACGTTTAATGTTATTTCAACTTCATCTATGTAAAGAATTATTTCAACTGCCTTCATTTATGCTTCAATAACACGTCGAGCACTTTCCAAACCTAGGCAGTTAACAAAGAGCCAGCACAACCTTTGGTGTAGTTTGCAGAGAGAGGGTATGTGAGACAAAGTTCCAGTTGACGCTGTTTATTTGCTCCTTTCCCGGGAACTCCAGGAAAAGGACGTCACAGAGTGAACCATTTTTCTCATAAATAACAAAACAAAATGAAATAAAATACATGTTCTTGAAATGATTCATTCCACATAAAAATATCAAAATCATTATTGAAAAAAAAACACAGACTAAAAGAGATTATGAATAGATTAAAAACCGATTAAAATCACAAAGCAGTAAAATTGAGATCCGTGAATTTGTAAAATATTCATCAAGAAAATAAAATGATAAAATCAGTCATTAGTAGAAGGTTAAAACATGAATTAAAGAAATTATTCAAAGTGGTGATTATTCAAAAGTGCAGTGTCACGTCACGAACTGAGAAATCGTAAAAAAAAATGTATATATATATAATATATATATATATATATATATATATATATATATATATATATATATATATATATATATATATATATATATATATATATATATATATTATATAATATATGAGTAAAACATGAACCTTTCATAATACAAAACAAATTAAGTAACAAATTAAATACATGAACTAGAAGTAAAAACAATAAAACTAAAGAATACAATTAATTGAAATGAAAGCGAAAAATATAAGAAAGCGGGATGGGTGTGAACTACGGGAAACACGTGCAGGTGATACAGGTGCGTATGCGGGGTGACAACTGGTGTGCCACGCCCCCTCTTGGTGAATGGTACATTCCACTATACACACACACACAACACACACAACACACACACACAACACCACACACACACACACACACACACACACACACACACCTACACACACACACACACATACACACACACACACACAACACACACACACACACACACATACACACACACACACACACACACAATACAATATAAATAACCAATAATTTAAAATCTATTTTGGAAACTACGTAAGTCGTTTGATTTTTCGTTTCTTCGAATAAGTGATAACAAAACACGCATTATTAGTTATCGCTGACTTTGTAGCAGGATATTTTTTCAAACGCGATTTCCTGGAATTGTTTGGTTATCGAAATGACAACAACTACAATGGTGAGGCGGCCTTGCCCTCTATTTCAACCACAAGTATCAAACACAGATGTATATTTCTTGAAACATGAAAACGCTTCATGCCTTAAACATTTATGTATGGCAGCTAAATCAAATAAAAATCTCTGCAAAATCGCTTAGATATTCGTAAATGCTTCCCGTAGCTGCACCATTTTTAGCGGCTAATCAAACTAATGAAGTGACAGCTTTTTTCGAGAACCAAACAAGGATTCAATAGACAGGAAAGATGCAGCATTTTATTCTTTATTATAAAACAATGACTGGACACAAAACCGCTGTAGAATTATAGTGAATATGTAGATGCTTTATCATTCTGTGTGTGTGTGTGTGTGTGTGTGTGTGTGTGTGTGTGTGTGTGTGTGTGTGTGTGTGTGTGTGTGTGTGTGTGTGTGTGTGTGTGTGTGTGAGTGTCTTCGGAAATTCTAAGTCAATACTTGATTATGACTTACGAAAAAAATGTATAATTCGTTTCGTTTATTCTGAATGCCCTTATCTTGAAATAAATTTTGATGAAAGTCATCGTTATTTTTATTCCATAAGTGTTGGGGTTTCTGAGGAGACGCATCCATACTCGAACGTTTGAGCTAGAAAATACATGTTTGCTTGTTTAAACTCGAGCAACAACAAGCTGGGTGGTTCCAAGTACAGTGAATATCAAAGCGGTTCACAAGATGGTATTATCGGAGGATGACGATGTTATTGTTATCCTAAGTCCTCTGTAATCTTGTGGCAATCATCTAATCTGTCACTTGGAAGAAGAATTGTGGCAAACTTGTTCCAATACCCCTGCTCTATCTGTACAGGGTATATGAGGGTAAGCTTGGGGTGACCCCTAAGCTGAAACTACTGCACATCAATGCACATTTGCCTGCACTCATACCTGGAACACTCGTTTTCTTTGGACAGCAGAAGTGGCAACTCTGTGTTTGTTTATATTCTCGTACTAGTATGACTTGAATGGATTGGATCATGAGATCACTTATACAAAATTCTAAGCAAAACATTGAACTAGAAACCTAAATAAGCTTAAATACATTTTATTTTTTTACAAACTAAATTATTTGATAATATACCATGGAAAGTGTTCTACTTTACTGAGGTGATGTTGTATCATGCAAACATTTGTATTCCTCCACAGCTTTTGCAAATGTTATGTTGATTGTTTGTTTGTTTTTTGTCTGGGAGAGTCATAGTTGTGCACGAGAGCAAGCACACATGCCATTGTTTCTCCTTGCAAGACCACTCTCTATTCCGAAGCCTCGCTCACTAGGTGATCGCAACAGTGTGTCACATATGTGTGGATATTTCAAAAGTACTCTATGTATCCCATATTTCCAAAAGTTTTCCTTTTTATCATATGTTAATTTGATTTTTTACATTTTATCATCTTGGCTAATAATGACTTTGGGTATAAAAGCTCTATTAAAATCTGACAGTGGCAGTGGATCTTGGATCTCGCACGATGGACGCAAATGCGACGTGCCACGCCGCTTCTGTGTGAAAGATTCCATATATTTCTAGTTAAAATAAATAACAACCCTCCCAATGCGACATTGCATTACTCCATCTTTCATATTTCCAGTTGTTCGGTTTCAGTGGCGTGCGACTTTGGTGTGCAAGCGGCCAAGAACAGATACCATACATGTGCTGTATATCTGATAACTTGCCCCCCCCCAAAAAAAAAATCATTCTAATCA
>NC_051387.1:38618426-38623426 GCF_015228065.2 Penaeus monodon
CACGCCCATACAAATACACACACACATACACACAAAACACACAACCACACACACACACACCCAAAAAAAAACACAAATATATATATATATTATATTTTTATATTATATAATTATATTTATATTTATATATATATATTTTTTTTTTTTTTTTTTTTTTTTTTTTTTTTTTTTTTTTTTTTCCTAAATGCAGGACATCGGCCTCTCCAATTCATTACTGAGAGGTTATATTGGCAGTGCGACCCTTGCCTTTATTGGATGCCCTTCCTAAAAACAAACCGCGGTTTGGCCAGGCGGTGATTTCCCCTACAACGCATGCGCTTGACTTCTCAAGGCGAATGTCGTTTTTTCTAGGTAGGTAATTGAGGGAAGTTCCTTGCCCAAAGGGAACAACGCGCCGGGCCCGGGGACTCGAACCCTCGAACTCAGATTGCCGTCGTGGCAGCCCTTGAGTCCGATGCTCTAACCACTCGGCTACCGCGGCCCCTTTATGTATAATTTGAGGTGGCTTTTTGCCCCCAGTGGCTGGGTTATATATATATATAATATATATATATATAATATATATATAATAATATATATATATATATAAAAAATATGTACGTGGTAGGGTCCCAGTACCTTTCCCCAGAGAGGGGCCGGTGTTACCTTTTTAGGTAATCATTCTTTTTATTTTTATCCGGGCTTGGGACCAGCACTGACTTGGGCTGGTTTGGCCACCCAGTGGCTAGGTAGGCAATCGAGGTGAAGTTCCTTGGCCAAGGGAACAACGCGCCGGCCGGTGACTCGAACCCTCGAACTCAGATTGCCGTCGTGCCAATCTTGAGTCCGATGCTCTAACCACTCGGTCACCGCGGCCTTATATACATATATATGTGTGTGTATATATATGTATGTATATATATGTATATGTATAATTAAATAACGGTAGGTTCATGTTTGAGCCGCCGTGGTCACAGCATGATATTTAATTGTAGTTTTCATGCTGTCATGATCTTGGAGTGAGTAACATGGTAGGGTCCCCAGTTCCTTTCCACGGAATGGTGGAACTGCCAAATACCTCTCAACAGTGAATGAGAGAGGCCTGTGTAAGAGCCGGAACAATGGGCCCTACAAGAGTATGGTAGGTGGCGAGCTTAGGATGTAAGTAGACGACCCAAGATGTCTTGACTCCTTTATTTGTATAGTAATGATGGAGTACGGCTGCGCCGAGAAACGAGGTGTTTGCTCCTCGGTCCCCGCAGGGAGTCTGCCTGTCATCTCTTACAGTGGTCTAAAGATGGGCATAGATCACGTGCTTAACATATGACAATCTTGGTGATGAAAGGTAGTATTACAACAATGCATAGCTCTTGTGAAGGGGATAGACAATACAACATAGGAAGGTCTAGTGTGGCAACAGAGAGACGAATAAACAGGTAAAGCAATGGACATACTTATAGTATGTGAGTGTGTGGGAATATAGGCATGTGACAATACATAAGATTGTACAAGGCATGTAGTAACACAGATAAATAAAATAACATTGGCATATACATTACAGTAACTCACATATATAAAGCTGGGTTACATATCTCCCTGGTTTCCAAATGATGGTCCCCATCATAATCAAATATCGTGAGAAACGTAAAAAACGCGCAAGTACTGTATGACGCGGTGTGGTATATCAGTATCGAGATTTGCTAGTTATATGACTGCTAACGTATGCCGAGACTGCGATATTCTCGGGCTTCAGAACTACATGAACGGGCGGCGCTGAAGGAAATCCGTCTTCAGGCGGCGTCACAGAATGCGAGCGAGCGAGCGGCGCTGAGGGAAGAACATCCTCAGGCGGCGGTAATACAGGATACGTACGAGTGAGAATCTAGTTAGGCAACTCTAAACTGCAAATGAACACCTATAACTGACAACTGAACGCAGAATACAACAAAAAAAAATTCAATGCATAATTAAATAAGTCGAGATTAAGTATTGAAACACAAAATGAAAATAATATAAGGAAAAGCTAAGCATTGATCACCATTATTTTTCTTGCAACCTTCACACTCGGGTCTTGGGTGCGGTGCGAGGCGAAGAGAGGCTGGGGAGATTGCACGCCTGACGAGGCAGAGAGCGGGCCGCCCCTGTGCGGCTGACGGGAGATTTGGAGCGCTGCGGTGGTGAGCAAGATCGTGGCGCGACAGGTCATCAGGGTGATGTTGTTCCTGCTTGGTCGCGACTGCGTGGATGAATCCGCACGGCAAGGCACTTGGCTTGGTGTAGACATGTTTTGGGTTGTCAGCGTCCTTGGTGATACGTGGTCCAGCTGGGGGTCCTTCTGAAATTTGCACAGCGTTGTCGGCAACAGATGATACAGGTGTTGAGGATCAGCTGCAGGCGTTGAGAGTGGCGTGACTTTTCTGTGTCGGAGTTCAGCTGCTAGCTTGGAGACATCTCGTCAGGAGGACTGGCTCACACTATGGCGAAGTATTGCGTGCTCGGCAGAGTGTGCTGTTGATGCGGAACAGGAACTTCGGAGGCGCTATATGAGTTCAAAGTCACCGCTAAGCCAATGCAATAGAATAAAATTACAATACCAAGCTTTACGTAAAACAAAAATATCTGACATTATTTGACAAATCAGCAATATGCAAAACTACGTCATATCTTCACGAATCAATACTATAAAACAAACAACAATCAGCAATGAAATAAGCAGCATCTCAATGTTAATAATGAATTAGATTCACAAAATAATCATGACCACCAGACAAGCAAATATTTAATTATTATAACATGTCAGTGAATTAAATATTATGCTAAAAGAAAAATAATCATAAGAAAAAAAACAATAGTTAATTATAACAAATACAAATTAAGTTGTATTTCTGTTGACTATATGAATCACACATCAAGCAAGTAAAAATAATAATCATGACAAGGCGAATACTTGATAGAGAAATAATCAATCTTACGCTCCGTCGGAAAAGAGACAGAACTCGTCACTGTTAACGTGTTGTGTTCATTAATTACAACGTCCCCCAGGCTCATCAAAAGGGTGTAAATGAGGTCACTGCCATCACCCGATTGGTACGTTCGGGAACGAGTGTATGTTGTAAGAAGGGATGCATTGTTAGAAGAATTGTGGAAAGGAGCAACAGTGGTGGCGTATGTATGTGTGTGAAGTGTAGTTGTGCAGATGAGCCGAAGTGAGGTAGGCGTGGTTGAAATCCCGAGGAGAGGCGTGTACAGATGCTTCATCTATACTTCAGGGTTTTTGATCGTTTGCCGTTTAGCTTTAGAACATGAAATATGTTTTAGGCGTTTATTCAGCCTTCCTTCTTACATACAGTCGGGGACTTATCAAAAGGTAATTATAATATTATCTATTTTTTTGTAAAACAAGATAAAACAGGACAAAACGAAATACGGCACAGTAAAACAAACACTAAAAGACCAAAACAGACATAAAACAGTAAAACACGAGACAAACATTAAAACGAGAACCGCCTTCTCTCACATATAAAAACTTAATCACTTATCTCTTATTGCCGAGACCGCCTATCTGGGCACCACAACCACAGTCCAGCACTTGACCTGTCCTGGAACTCGAACCGATTGCCCTCTTGAAGGGCCGGGGACTTTTCCTTGCCACCTCGGCCCGCGAAACTGAGTTTGCTTCTCAAAGACTTTCACATAAACTTACATTATACACTAAAGTATTCTTTATATAATAATAAAAATAACTTTAAAAAGTTATTTCATAAAATGAATAAAAGGTCTTTGAAACAAAATAGTAAAATAAGTAAAAAAGAACCATTATGTACCTGGTAAGATACGTTCATAAAATGTGTAAATATGTAAAAATATAAAAATATAAATTGTAAATATTCATAATAAAGTTAAGATGAAATTATAATAATAAGGTAAATAAAGATTAAAGATTTGCAAATTCATTTTCTGTGTGGTGGTCTCTTTTCCTAAGGTTCGTCTAAAACACGATGTAAAAATGTTTATTAAAACATACTAAAATAAAAGCTAACACCAAAGTAAAGCATAAAACATAAGGACGGGTGACGAGGCCGCGCAGGTGAGTCGCTCCAGGTGGCTTCCCGTTTTCTGTTGCCGCAGCTTCCTCACCGTTGACGGGCATCCTCACCCCCGAGGGATAAAAACAGGGGCCTTGGGCAACCTAGGGGGCGTACGAGGCTGCGACACCCCCGTGGAACGAGGAGGAACGCCGCCCTTCACCTCGAAAAGGGGAGAGACGAAAGAATATGTAGGGGACCGTGGGAGACGTACACAGGCGGTCCACTACAAACGCACTTCCGCTGAGCTATCAGTCTTAGAAAACAATATTATTTAATTACACTTATAGACTAACCTATCTATTCTCATTAACTGTTAATGAAGGTATTGCATCTAACACAATATTGATAAATGACCTTGATGTCTAGTGCATTTATAAATTATTAACCGTTAACATTGTATTACCACATCGTTAAATTTTGATAATCAAGCTGTTTCATTACATGTCCATAAAAATCTTCATTTTCCTCCTCACCCGCACAATGTTCCCGAATAACACCCCCATGTTACTGTCTCCCATTTCTAATTCCTGTCCACTATGCTCCATTACGATGGTGCACTAAAATACTTCAAACAAGCTTACCGAGAAGAACATGGCTACTGGACGCTACTCCGAAACCTAATCCACATTCTCCGACACTAAATGTCCTTTTATTTTCGATATGGAGTTCATCCGGTGACGCCCTTGCTGGTTATCACTTAATTATTTCTTGTAGTTGGAAAAATATCCGCATCAGGACTTTTCTATATCCTAGCACATTTTTCACACTGTATTTATCACTTTTAACTTTTTCTACCTGCCACCCGAGTTCATTTCTTGTTCCCAAACTGATTCCTTATGATCTATATTGCGATCTATATTGTGATCTATATATCATGATCTATACTGCGATTAGAACTGTTTGTTGTCTCGCACTCATAGGGCAATTCTGTTT
>NC_051387.1:38625926-38638426 GCF_015228065.2 Penaeus monodon
GGTAAAAAAAACATTAAGAGAAAAAAGGACCTATGCGTTTCCCACTTCAGTACCAACCCTCTCCTCTTCTTTCGCTTCCTCCTCATTGCTAATTTGGCTTGAGATGTGATAGAGAATGAGCCAGATTGATTGGATGTCTTCTGGTCGTGATAGATGGTCCCTTCCTCATACCAGGCTCGTAGTCTTCCCTCTGCCACTGGGAGAATTGCCTGCACTGGGATAATAATGGGTTTGGGTATTATGGCGTTAATGTCGCAAGTTTCTCATGAGAATCTGGCTGATAGACGTCGCCTGGTGGGAGGAGAGGGGACTCATTTCCAAAAGGATATAAACGATGTCTTTTGTGATTCACAGGCAGACGGAGTCGTGACAACCGAAATATCGGTCGAAATGAGGACGGTAACTGTAACTATGCAACAATAAGTAGCATATAAGGTACATACCATTATAAAATTCCGATAAACACAACTTTTGGGACGTTAGTGTCAGGTACAGTTATTGTTATCTATTGCTGCTTTTTTTCAACCTAGCCTAAATATAGTCCATGGAAGTAAAATAACACGGAAGTAAGAGACAGGAAAGTACTCAAGAATCTACAATAAAATATAGGCAAAAAATATTCAGAAATATTTCAAAGTGCCCTGTTTTCACGTACTAACAACGTTAAGACTTTTTATTAAGCAAATCTAATCTTAGTCGATATGGTAAACACGTTCACGAAAAATCATAGGCACGTGCTTCAAGATACTGCAGAACGACGAAGTTTCCTACTCTCTCTTTCTCTCTCTCTCTCTCTCTCTCTCTCTCTCTCTCTCTCTCTCTCTCTCTCTCTCTCTCTTCTCACGATTCACCAAATTTGCTCGGATCATACTTCAGCTGTGATCATTTAGTATTCAGTTTTGTGTGATAAATAGTTTTACTATCCTAAAATTATGTGTATGTGTTTCCCTCACCCGCTCTCGTTCAAAAATCTTCATCAGATTCATACCTCTCCTCCCCTTTTAAGCTCTCATCAGCCTTTTCTCTTTGTTCCCTCTTCCTCCCAGTTCCCTCATCACCTTTCTGACCCCCCCCCTCCTGCGCTCCTTTATCTCCTTCCCTCCCTCTCTCTTTCCCGTTACCCATCCCTTCATTTCCCCTTCCTCATCACCATTTACTCTTTGTCACCTTCCCCTCTGTTTCTTCCCCCCCCTTCCTTTCCCTTCCCCCTCCTACTCTCCTTCTTCGGATGGTTCTGTAAATAATAGATGTGCATAAACTGACGGTCGAACTACTTTAGGGAAGTGTACTTGCCACAAATAATAATAATAATAATAATAATAATAATAATAATAATAATAATAATAATAATAATAATAATAATAATAATAATAATAATAAAAATAACAACAACAATAATAAAAATGGTAATAATAATTATAATGACTATAAGATGTGGATAATTCTATTTCTGTTACAGGATGTGGATAATTCTATTTCTATTACCAGTGGACCACGTGGCTGTTTTCCACGTGGATTCAAATGTCCCAAATAAGAACCACCCGCTCAGCGAGGGCGGGGGGTCACATTTTATATCTGACCTCGTTTGACCGGGAGCCCCGCGCCAAGCTACCGACGCGGTAGGGTCACCTCTCGCCTCCCTCCGGGGAGTTCGTGACCAGCGCCCGACGCGCTAAGGTCAGCTCCGCCCTCTCTCCGGGCGGGCTGCCCTGACACCGCGGCGATTACCCCTTTAGACAAGTCGTAGCGTCGTCGTAGCGTGTGTTCACCCCTTTACGTGTGTTTTGCGTCCCTGCCAGCCACTGTACTAGAGTACGCATTAATCTCTTTAGCCTTTTTACAAAGTGGTGGCAGCGAGGGCCGTTGCATCCTTTTGGCATGCAACACGAACACACCACCCCCGAAGAAAAATCCGCTCGACCGCTAGAAGACATGTCGAAGAACAAAAAAAACACGTAAGTACACGTTTGGGCCCCTTTCTTATTTCTTTCCCTTCTTCTCCCATACATGTGTTAAGCCGTTGTTTTTTTGTTGGGTTAATAGGTGCTAAGGACACAAATGGACGTTCTCCACTATTCTTCCACCTCAGATCGCATTCCGTGCGATCGAGTATGTGATCAAAAACATGAATATCGTTCGTTAGTTAAGTAATTAATTATTTTCTTCTCGTTTTTAGAGATTTATATTGTTTCATCTGCAACGAATTTAACGCGTTCGTGATTTTATCTTATCACGAATACCATTTCTTTTTCTCTCGTTCCTATCCCTCGCGCCCGACCTGCCCTGACCTCACTTTCTTTTTTCCCCGGTGGGTGGCGGCGTGGGTAAGGTCAGATGACCACTTGGTTCCCTCTAATTTTGGGAAAGCAAACATATCATTGTTACATTGCTTTTTGGTGACACTTTCTATCGGCGCTAGAGCGAAGCAGGTAAAAAAATTTGTATTATTTGGATATAGCGTAGGATCTTCCCCATATCATAGTGCACAGGTTTCCCCGATATTCCCCCGGGGTTGGCGTAAACGCCAATAGATCGCGCTCCGTCGTTCGAGAGTAGGTGCAATAACCGAAGTTATTCGTTCGTTCGGCTCCCTTGAGTCGGTGTGACCCGCGGTTACGTCCGTTAATTAATGTAGCTAGGGTTTAAGCTAGAATCATTATTCGCTTATTAATCACACCTTTCCACCCTCTTGAAGCGCTTGCATGTTTTGGGTACCCCCAAGCGTTTGTGTGATTCGTAAAAATTCATATATCCTTCGGGAATTTTGCGAGCGCCATTACAGATACGCAGAAGAGAGCAGGGTTATTATACCCTGGCTCGAGTCGCTTCAGTCAATACGGCATTTGGGTATAGGATCCCCCCGTTATTGAGTTTTATTGAAGTCGGGACGTGCAAAGCAGACAGTACCTCGGCATTTCATATTTCTGACCCGAGAAGATTTGCTTGATAAAAAATTGGCGAATATTTTTTCATGTCACCATTCATTCATGCGTACATTCTGTCGCATATCATTAAAATTGTTGAATTCAATGTGGTAGTTGAAATAATCTTAAATAGCTAGCATTGCTAATTTACTTCAGTCTGTTATAGCGAACGTTAATATTCGTGTTTTTGATTCATTCTCTGTGTGAGGTCACTCTCGCTTCCCTATCCCTTAACGATAGCTGTCACTCACACGCATACACACACACATTCCAAACTCACTCACACACACAGGATAAAAGACACTGAAACCCCCTTTTATTGTCTTAGTGCCGGCGTAAAGAATTTATCTCTTTAGCCCGCAATTTTGTCTGTCGCTGTCTGTGTACAAGTTACATCTATTTTTTATCTGTGTGACGACTATGGTTCAAATAGATCTTCGCGGATCGCCCATGTCGTTTCCCCCTTATCTATTTCATATTTTATCAAAATGGTTGGTAGTTCAAATAGGTCTTGCGGACCGCTACTACATCTCCCTCTTCTATTTTCTTCTTTTCCCTTTTTGAAAATAAAACACAAAATGAAAAAAAAGACGAAAATAAATTAAAAACCAAAATTAAAATCCGTAAATTGTTATGAATAACCCGGGTAGTGGTAACTACCACCCCCTCTTCTCTGTTGCCTTTTTTTCTCTTACCTCTGGCCCTTACTGTAAAGATCTGGCTCCCCGCTTTATATTGCAGTCGGACCGACACGGCACCGAAGGAGGACCCTTAGGATGTTGTAAGAAGGACGCATCGAAGATCGCCATAGGCCCACGGACCAGGATTTTCGTCAGAAAAGGTGTGCCGCCAGACGCCCCGTAATCCACAACCAGCACCTTTGCCGCAGGTATCAGTCGCCCCGAATGCTGGCCTGGCGGACGCCTGCAGATCCGGTCAACTTTAAAGGGGCTCGTAGCGCAGATATAAGCCGCCCGAGATGCCGGCCCCTGCCCCGGGCGCCCGTAGATCCGGACGAAGATTACAGGACGTGTGGACGCGGACGCCGCCGAGTTAGGCCGGGCCAGGATACGAGGAGGTCAAGACGAATCTGAAGTCAAGGAGGACCTGTGGGGAGACTTTCGAGGACGTGTGGATAAACGAGGACGAAATTACACCAGGACCAGGAGGAGAGGACAACATGGACGAGCAGCCACAAAGGCACCAGGACGACGCACCCAGAGAACGAGACGACCAGCCAAGTTAGGTCACCCTTGAAGGGGCCTCGAGGGCGAGGCGCGAGAGGGGGCGAGCAATATAAGATGTGGATAATTCTATTTTTGTTACAGGATGTGGATAATTTATTTCTTTACCAAATGGACCACGTGGCTGTTTTCCACGTGGATTCAAATGTCCCAAATAAGAACCACCCGCTCAGCGAGGGCGGAGGTCACATTTTATATCTGACCTCGTTTGACCGGGAGTTCGTGCTAAGCTACCACCGCGCTAAGGTCAGCCCTGCCTCCCTCCAGGGGGCTGACCCTGACCTCCGCGCGGCCCCATAACCCGTATAACTAAACATATCGTGTTTCTTATACTGCGTGGTGTCAACTCTAAGAAATAAAGAGTCAAGCCGTTAACAAGTATAACTACCCTCTGTTCACCATTGTACTAAGGATGATAGCCTTTTACAATGACACAGCAATAACTTTAATAATAATTACTACAAAGATGATAATAATAACAATAGCGATTGATAACAACAACAATAACACCAACTACAACAACAACAATCAAAACAAGAACAACAATAACAACAATGATAATAATAATGATAATAAAAATAATAATAATAATAATAATAATAATAATAATAATAATAATAATAATAATAATAATAATAATATAATAAAATATAAAAATAACACAACAACAATAATAACAATAATAATGATAATAATAATAATAACAAACAAGAACAATAATAATGATAATAATAATAATAATAATAATAATAATAATAATAATAATATTAATATGAAAGGTAGAATAGTTTTCTCATACATTCATAATATTCGTGACGCGCATGTGTGTGTGTGTGTGTGTGTGTGTGTGTGTGTGTGTGTGTGTGTGTGTATGTGTGTGTGTGTGTGTGTGTGTGTGCATAAAATGTAAGCGTAACGTACGAATGGATGGACAAACAAACACAGCCAAAAGAAAGAAAAATATTGATATCAATACGAATAATAACAAAAATGATGATGGTAATAAGGTAATGGTATTTATCATAACGATAATGATGTTATTAATGATAATAATGATGCTAATAATAATAATGATAATATCAGTGATAATAATGATGATTTTGTTAATAATAGTTATGATACAATATTTTTAAGGATAATGGAAATAATAGTAAAAAGAAGAAGAAAAGTTCACGAAAGAATATTCGAGAATAATGGTGATGCGAAGCTGCAAATGCAAAGTGACTTTGAAGGCAAGATTAATGCACATTTTGAATAATGTCTTTGAAAAGGCTTGCAAAGGGCGGGACAGCCCGTCTAGACAACGAAGAAAAAAAAAAGACAGAAAAACCAGGAATGGAGAAAGCGAAGGAGAAGAGCAAAGGAAAGAAAAGAGAGGGGAAGGGGAAAAAGACGAGATGCCTGGCCGGTTCTGAATGTAAAAACTCGGGTGCGCTGGAGATGCCACGTGGGCGAGAGACGCGAGGGAACTGGCGAGGGGGAAGGCGCAAGGGGCGGACTGCGAAAATGGGCGTGGGCCGTTCCTGATGGTGGGGATTGAGATAATGCTATGATGGCGATGGCGATGATCACGGTTATGGTGGGATAGTAATGGTGGTTAAGAAGTAACTAGTGGTAGCAATGTTCGGGAGTATATTTTATTACTTATATATTACTTCGGGGATCTCAAATTGACTCCAAACAGACGCACACACGCATAACGTACACACACATTGTCTATCTATCTATTATGCACACGTACGTACATACATACAAAACATACATATATATATAATATAGTATAATTTATATATAAATATATAAAATTTATATATATATATATATATATATACATATATTATACATATATTATATATATAATACATATATTATATATAATATATATATAATATTATAATATATATATATCCACACATATACATACACACACACACACACACGCACACACACACACACACACACACACACACACACACACACCACCCAAAACACACACACAAACAATATTAATATATATATATATATAATATTAAAATATATATATATATATATATATATATATATATATATATATATATACATATATACAAAACACACATATACAAACATATACATGTAAACAAACCATTTCATGTGTGCTTTAAGCCACACCAATAGCTGTTGTGTTTCTAGGGAAAGTGTTATTCTGATTTTCCCTTTAAAGCAAAACTTTTGAAACGAGAAGAATATTATTTTCCCTTTTTTGATCTAGACATATCTTCACTAAAGTTCCCCGTTGGTTAGAGACTGTCGATAGCATAGGAAAAATTGATGTCCTCTATATGCGTAGTTCTTGCAGATACTCCTGGGTTTTTGTCTGTTTACTGACGTTCTTTGTACGCCCGTCGCCTCCCACACTGTTTTGGATGAATTTTGTGAACTCAAGGTTTCTATTGAGGAAATCATTCTGAGTTTGATGAGAGGCTGGGTAATAGAGGTACGGGCATTTAAAAACTAATAACTTTTTGTTTTATCTATTAGGTAATATAAAGGAATTATTTTACTAAGCTTTCTTTGAAGATAAAACCATGGTAAAATTTTAATTGGGTAAAAAGAATTGATAATCTGGAAACGCTTTACAAAGATGATGTTTAAACTTCAAGAGTTTCTAAAGGCTGTCAGAGAAGTCTGCTTTGAAACTAAAGTTTTGACACCAAAGAAAGTTAGTTGAGCTACAATCCGGTAGATATAATTTTATTTTTATTTTCAAATAAAATGTAATATGATTTTATGATGTTTTAGGTAAATAAATATGTGATTCGTGCCCGTTTTATCGGAAACTCCGAGACAATCTTTGAGCTTCATGGAGTAATTTGATTAAACTCCGTTGAAAGTGTGAGCCCGTCCAGTACTTTACCCTTCATGTGTAAGATTTAATATCTTTAGATCGGCATGAAGTCGCTTTTTATTAGGTTCTATTTTATGTGATAATTTTGTACGTGCAGTTAAGACGATAAATGAATTTCCATAAAGTAACGTGTTATCGCAGGAGATCGTGTTATTTCGTTATCTTGGTCTTCGAAACTATATCTTTGTCTCAATGCAGTGCTGCTGATTTGGTTTAAATCATGGATAGTATACTTATACCTCCCCAAATATTTTTTCGGTGAATTATCAGTTTACTTGAAATCTGATTTATTTGAAGAATAGACACTTTCTGAAATATTTCCTGATTCACAGTGTACAGCAATGATACCACACACCAGTGTAGTCAGTGATGAATTTTCCCGAATAACATTATTTAAAAAGAATATATTGTTCGAAATTTAGAAGTGACAAATATATGTAGTCGGGTTTTTTGTTTTCTATTTATTTTCATATACGTGCATATCATACATATTCCTGTTTTTAAAGACACCTCTGCCCTTCGTGAATCATGATACACCACTTTGAAGACAACGCGACTTCTTATATCACATCAAAAGGGGCTTTCCCTGCTCGAAACAGCAGGTCAATTAAGCTTTTGCGATCCGATTTACTGTAACCATTGTGGCGAAATCCATTCTCATAAGATTTTCTTATTTTTGGAGAGCCGTGCAGATTTTTTCATTTCATTTCTTTCTTTTCCCTTCGTTGATTTTCTTATCTTTATTTCCCCCTTGCTCTCAAGATATTGTGTGAATGTTGACACGCGCGTTTTATTATACATGCACTCCCCCTACACACACGTGCGTGTGCACGCACGCATGTAACCAAATATACACACATACACACACACATGAGGGAGACTTAGTGCATGGGGAGAAATGGGGATACCTAAATAGATAAACGAGACATTCAACAAGAAGAGAGAAAAAGGGCAGCAGGCAAACCATCTATAAATAACTTACAGCTTTTTTCTCAATGCTACGACTTTATTACATTTGAGAAGAGCCGTGCACTGTTTGTATTCACTTTATACATAAAATAAAGCGAACTATATACGTATAGTAAAAATCATTCTTTAACAGTGAAAAAGTTAAATATAGGGCCATAAAAATACTGAATAATCACCAAAAATTCAAAGAGTTATGTTGCCGCTGTATCTTACACGTTTATCACCAACGTCTTTACAAAGATAGCGTTGAGGGATTAATTATTCATGAGTTCTGCCTTACCTATAAAATTTAGAGTATCTGCCTCACTGCTAGGAGTATGGTCAAAGAAAAAAAATCAACAACGACAACAACATTATTTTCATTCCGTCATTTCAAAATTGCAATTTTTGCGTTCAGAAAGTACGAGCAATCTAGTCTTTCTAAGCTTTTTAACCTGCGGCGAAATACTGTTGTTCGGTGAAAAAAAGTTTGGATATTTTAGTTCAGATAACCTTTCCCAGCTTACATAATTTCGAGCATTGAAAAAGATATGATGTTTATTAAAATAAGGGGGGAACAAATGATGTCTTTTTGAGAAGTTAGTAGTTGTATCACTACTATTTATTGATAATGATAATAATACTACTACTACTACTACTACTACTACTACTATTACTACTCCTACTAATACTATTACTACTACTACTACTACTGTTATTATCATATAAATAATGATGATGATGATGATAATGATGATGATTAATGATGATGATGATGATGATGATGATGATGATGATGATGATGATGATGATGATGATGATGATGATGATGATGATGATGATGATGATGATGACTATACTGCTGCTGCAGATGCTGATGCTGATGCTGATGCTGCTGATGCTGATGCTAATAACAATAATGATGATAATAATAATAATAATATTAATAACAATTACAACAAAACAGCAAGAAAAGCAACAACAACTATAATATTAACAACAAAGAATACTAAAACTAATGATAATGGTAATTATCATAATCATAATTATCATCATCATCACATCATCATCATCATCATCATCATCATCATCATCATCATCATCATCCTCATCTCTTCATCATCATCATCATCATCATCATCATCATTGTCATCATTATCACTGCCGCCGCCGGAAGAGGTTGGTTATATAAATATCTACCTTAAACCGGTCAACTGACTGGTTTCTGTTCCCCAACATAATTACACGAAAAGTTGACGAATCCTTGCCAGGAAAGTTTTGGATGGGTTTCCTTGTACATGTAAGGAGTCATCTAGATTAGGTGAGTAGATTCTGGTGTATATCAAGGGTCAATTTGTGGTAAAGAATAATAAATGAGTAAAAAGATTTGGATTATTGAGGGGTTACGTAAGCTTAGAGCGGGATGTACAGTAAAACTTAGATAGGTTGAATTAAGTGCAATTATCATTTTCACCATTAAATATTATCAGTATATTCATTATTAATGCCATTGTTATTATCTTCAGCTTTATACACATTATTTGAGCTCAATTCGTAGAGATCTCCGGAATTCATAGAAGAAGAAAGGAGGTTGAGCCATACTCCGGGTGATCAATTTCAAGTTTGTAACTTTTTCGCGACTCAGTTAATCAAGTTTGCTGTAAAACCACTTCTACGTTAAAAAGAATCACAGTTCAGATATCTCAAGAGGGCAAAAAGGAAAGAAGGGAAAGAAGGGGAAAAAATGAATAGAAAAGTCCAGTTCACTGCGGGAGCAATAATGTTCCTCAAGATGAATGAGGTTAGTCAAGTTGTGAGCGATATCATCGGTGTGAAAAATGTAACAAATTTGAGCCTTCAAACTGTCCTTCAACCAGCTTCTTATTTTGAGATTAAAATATATTGTCTCACATCGGCAGAAAACAAGTTAAATGTGGAAGTTAACTCAGTTCTTAGAACCATAGCTTCTCGGTGCGAAATTGTGTCGGTGTAGTGATCTTTCGCTGGTTATTATACCGACTGCAGTTTTCTTCGGGCTCAAAAAGGTTTAAAACATTGAAAAATATTTTCAAGCGTTCTAATGCTGAAGGAGTCCGAGGTGCAGGTAAAAGCTTTGAAGAATAAAGATGTAAAGACGAAAAAACGTTGGGAAGGCTAAAAGATAGAAATAATGATAAAAAGTTGCAGTATTTGTCGGTGTAAAAGAGAAGTGACTTAGTAATCTGAAAGGTAATCTTTACGCATATTTCATTCCCGGGTTTTATCATTTTATGAGACTGATAAAACCCGGAAATTAAATATGTAATTATAAAAAAATTAGCGAGTACTCTGATCTAACCATAATTAAGTATTCTGAGGAATAGGATAGTAACCAAAGTTATTAAATACCTTTAAGTGGAAGTTACACAATCAATGATGGCTGCACGAAGGGTAAACAAAAAAAAAGTGTATAATCCAAATGTCACATTTAACTTAAACAGAAGTAGTATTTGAACAAAAGCGAATCAAACGAAATTACAATACCAATTTCACATTTATAGAGTGCCCAGTGAAATAAACATCGAACGTAATACGAGTATTTACAACTGGCCAGACAGCAGTGCAACCCGCGACCCCTCTTCCAGCTGCAAACTAAGGCTGGAACAGATTTAGATGCTCTCTAATGGCCCTTGGTTGAGAGTCCTGCTGCACTTTGTACTGGATATATTCTTCCCCACACGATTTCAGCCAGGAAGAAAAGAATATATATACTACACACACACACACACACACAACACACCACAACACACACACACACACACACACACACACACACACAACCACACACATAATATATATATATATATATATTATATATATATATATATATATTATATATATATGTAATATATAAATATATTGCATAAAATATATATATAATATATATATATATATATAATATATATAATATATTATATATATATATATATATATGCCTGGATTCTTAACAGTCATAAAAAAAATTAATTAGATATAAAGTACTTCAGATATTTACTTTAATCATAAAGTTTAATGTCTGTATATTAATTAAATCAAAGTGGTTTGTAGCCGGGAGCCAGGACGCAAGCTCCGGCTCGACTTATTTTTAGTTTTCTAATTTGTAAGACAAGTGGAAATTCTCAGTTTTGCAAAGGCATGAGATGAAATCGAATGAAGCACGCCAGTTTCCCAGAAATTCTTCTATTGGGTAACTTAAATACACTTCTAGGGATAAAATGAGTTTTAAAAATTGCACTTCCATACACTTTTTTTGTAATATCAAAAATTGAAGTGTAACCCCTACATGGATGATTATACAGCATGGGCTTATTTACCATCACTGCAATGCGACATAAGCCCTAAATTGATTAGTGAACATTTTACACTACGTTGCATATATATTGTAGATATTGACAATATACCTCCATTTTTATTGTCAGTTTAAATTTACTCTCAGTTTACACTACTGTTTTCAGTTCCAAATATGAAAGTAGTAATTGTAACTACATAATCGTTCAAAGTTTTAATAAGTTCGTATCAAATATGATAAGAACATTCTATCACAAATGGAAAACTCCACTAGGCATAAAGTGCATGAAATAGGATGATTGGGGTTAATAATTTTTCAGTTGGAGGTGAAGGTCTTGTCGTACAACTCTCAAAGTTTTTCAAGAGGAAAGTACAGAAGAACTATAAATCATTTCTGAAAATAACTACTGTTGAAATGGAGTAATCCATGGGATAGGTAAATCTCCGACTTGATCACAGTTGTATTGTTGATACTCCATAATCTGTTCAATGACTTTGGAACATTTTTACATCTTTGCTCAGAATAACCGAATTGTGGGAACACTGATGCACGTGTTTTAATATATCTGTTACCAAAGTTCTTATTTTTATACTAATAATTCCTATAGAAATCAATTAATAGGTTATTGTATCATACAATAATGATACAATAAACCTACAGTAAACACACACACACACACACACACACAAACACACACACACACACACACCACACAACACACACACACACACACACACACACACACACATACACACACCGCACATACACACACCCCACACACACGCACACACACACGCACACACACACCACGCACGCACGCACGAAACGCACACACACACACACACACCCACACACACAACACACACCCACACACACACACACACACACCCCACCACACACACAACCACACAGAAAATATATATATATATATATATTATATATATATATATATATATATATATATAATATATATATATTTTGTGTGTGTGTGTGGTGTGTGTATGTATGTATGTATGTCTAAATGTATATATATACATATATATATAATATATATATATATATATATATATAATATATATATATATTATATATATATATATATATATATAGATAATCTTATGTATATATTGCATGTATTGTACATACTCTGTGTACCACAAAACACACAC
>NC_051387.1:38640926-38647972 GCF_015228065.2 Penaeus monodon
CCACTCTTAAACCCTCCCTTACCACTGGAAGTGATGAAGTTAAGCTCGACACTACGTGAGTCGTAACAAATTACAAAAAAATGATTCCTAGATCTCTACCCATCTTGACTACTGCAAGAATGGTATGTAATCTGCAGTGAAGTTCGAGGCTGCCGGAGAAAGGCTGTAAACTGCAGTCTTACTCCTGCTCACTGCTCCCAACCATTGTTTGTATTGTTCATTTTATTGATTAAAAGATATATTCGTTTTGAGTTTTGTAGGACCTAGAATAAAAGGTAAGTGCCAGTTTTTTTTTGGGGTTATATATCAATTTGGTTTTGAAGACACCATGTGAAGTTTAAGTTGACCCCTGCAATTAGAAATTTATTAGAAATAATATACGATAATGGCGCTTCTGGTATGGGTGCTACATCTTTGAGAACCATACGAAAGGTTAAGTAACGGTGGCAATCGAAATTTTTACTTAAAATGGTCTCTATGGATATTTGCGTTCATCTGATTTTTTCATAATATAACCTGGTGTATTTCTCCATCTCCCAGAGGATCATTCAAGGGTTTTGGGCACACACACTGAAAGCTTCAAGGACCGTGGGTCGTTTTTTATGTTTTAAAAATTGGTTGACAGTCTGAATGACCTTTCTGAGTAGAGAACAGATGTTCCGAGACAGGGCCATCTGACCGCGTTCCAAAAACTAGGGGCACTCACATTTAAAAAGTAGGCCTTTAGATTTTTTTTTTTTTTTTACAGATCCCAACATGTGGAAGATTGTCAAAAAGATTGGATTTGTTTAGGAAAACCTGTCAGCACATAACACTTACAAGATATGTTGTATATAAGTTGTATATGAATACCAACATCTCCACGCCTGTACTTTCAATAGCCCAAACATACCTGATAAGTTTCCTCTTGAATCCTTACACATGGAAATAATAATTTTGTTCAATAAGAAAAAAATTGCATATTAGTTATGGTTGGTAGTTTTAAAAAATAATAAAAAAGCATGTTTTTGCTTTCATATTCAGTATCAACCCTTTCAGTTTTGGCAGACCATGTATATATATCCCGTGGTATAACACAATGCTTAATATTACAGCTCACGAGGGGGAGATGCAAGGTGAGCTGCCCTTGTGTAAAGTGCTGTGACTATAGCCACCGGGGATGCGAACACCATCATCGATGCCGGCACCAACACGCCCCGCGCCACATCTTCCATCTTGTGGTAGCACTTTAAGGCACTCCATTCTCTTAATGATACGGATTTCTAACTATACCTCTAGATATTTATTATATATGTTCATATATAGCTATGTCAAGTTAGTTGAATATTTTAATTTCTTTATGAAAATCCTAGACAAATCTTTCTAAAAATAGTCAGAATAAACAAAAATTTTGTTTTTGAGTGCATAAAACATGTCTACATGCTTAGATTCTCAGCTAAGTTGAAGAAAACGTAACCAGCATCTGCACAGTCAAAAGGTTGGTGTATTCAGTTTCCCTCCAGTATGGCAATTGGCTGAAATTCTTTATATATTTGAAAAAAACATGTATTGATATTTTCATAATAAAAGATTGTACTAATAAAATCATGATTAATTATTATCAAAACTGTAAACCAAGAACTGCTGCTCTTTGTTTGTGTGAAATAATATCTGGTACTTGTTCAATCATCAATGAACCAAAAATAAGAGCCTATATTTATCTTTTACATATTTTATTCAATGGTATACAGTTTTTGAAAGATGCAAATAGTTTCATCTGATTTTAGGAGACGATGTATTGCGCTTAAGGAATAACAATGACATTTTGCAAGTATAAGTAAAGGGTAGAACGGTTACAATCAAAATACAGGAAGTTAAAAACTTGTCTGTAAACACATTCATAAATATGACCAGCAGAAGTCATCACTTCTTGAGGGACTGAAAGAAAGAAAGATTGGACTGGACTATGCATGGGGGAAAAGGCCACTTTTAAAGTGTTAATTGTAATATTGGGTCAGTAACAAAGTAGATTTAAATTTTTCTCAGGGTTTTGAAAGAAAGTCATAATTGCCCATATTTCAAGAAAGTCCATTTTTTTTTAGATATGTGTGAATTTGGCTGCACAGTCATCAAATAGATCAATTTTTTCATGTCTTAATGTGATAGTTGGATTAGATTGAATTTGTTTTGGGAAAGAAACACACTTTGATAACACAATATTACGCCAAGATACGATTGTGGTTCACATTACGCCAAGTACATTGTGGTTCACATTACGCCAAGATACGATTGTGGGTTGTGGATCAAGGCAATTTAAAAGTAATCGGCTTTCCTATGCCTGTTTGGAAGATTTGTGGATGCGAAAAAAAAAAATATCTCCCATGAACGTAAAACTTGTTTAAAAAACAGCTTGCTTAGATAAAATGTGTGAAATTTTAGACATATTTATGATTTAATATTACTTATACGGTTCAGCAAGTATCATTCCAATGCAAATCATTTTCAGAAGCATTTCGATCTGCCACGTATAATAAACTTTTAAAACTATCCAAGTAATCTAACTACTTTGGCAGTCTTGGGAGCCCTTTTTCTTAGGGCCAAGATTAAAAAGGAATCAAGTTCTAGTAATGGTGAGGAATATTTACGTGTTGGCTTTTTATAGAAGTTAACTGTAATGAGGTTGAAGACCCCCAGAAAATAACAGAATTAACTGGCGTATTCGCAAGAAAAAATAATAAATTAACAGTTTGGTACAATCATTAAAATGAATGTAACCAGTTAAATATTCCTTTAGTTTCTTACTGATAAATCACTCGTAGTGGCTTATGATAAATAGATGACACTTGGCAGTTTATATGTGGCATCGAGTCTCTCCAAAACGTAATTTTATCTGCAAATACTTAAACATTTATGTTTCATTTGGACCATCGGGGCACTTTAAGCACTAGCAGACGACATGATGGTTTGGCAACGAAAAATGTTTGCATGTCATGGCAACATTCCGTGACGTCACAATGGCGTCACTAGAGGGCTCCAGAGGGCAAAATTAAGTACGGCATTTATTTAAGGTATAAGGGTGAAGTGGTCATCTTTTAGTTATAAGATCTTTGAAAAGACCAAGTCAACTGCATGATGTCAACGTGGCGCCAAGTAAGTAAGTATATATAATGTGGGGTTTTTTATTTTTTGTGTGCGTGCGTGTGTGTGTGTGTGTGTGTGTTGGTTGTGTGTGTGTTTGGGGTGTGGTGTGTTTGGGGGTGTGTGTGTGTGTTGTGTGTGTGAGTGTGTGTGTGTGTGTGGTGTGTGTGTGTGGTGTGGTGTGTGTGTGTTTAGTGTGGGAAGAGGAAGAGAAGAGAGAGAGGGGGGAGAGGAGGGAGAAGAAGGGGAAAAGGAGAGAGAAAGAGAAGAGAGAGAGAGAGAAAGAGAGAGAGAGATGGGAGAAGAGAGAGAAGAGAGGGAAGAGAGAGAGAGAGAGAGATAAAGAGGAGGAGGGGGGGAAAAGGGGAGGGAGGAGGGAGGGGAGGGGGGGAGATGAGGGGGAAAAGGGGGGGGGAAAGGAGAAGAGAGAGAAGAGAGGAGAGAGAGAGGGAAGCGGAAGAGACGGAAGAGGGGGAAAAAGAGAGAGAGGGGGAGAAGGAGAGGGGCCCTGAGTGCAAAAAAAAAGTGGAAAATGCATGATTTACAATTGAACTAGAAGGTTGACTTAAATTAAAAATTTTTCCCCCATCAGATTCCCGAAAATTTTAAAAAAAATGAAAAAAAGTACAAGGGTAGTCATTTTCTTTAAACAGAGAAGAGAAGAGAAAAGGAGAGAGAGGAGAGAGAGAGAAGGAGAGAGAGAGAGGGGAGAGAGAGAGGAGGAGAGAGAGAGAGAGAGAGAGAGAGAAAGAAGAGGAGAGAGGAGAGAGAGAGAGAAAGGAGAAGAGGAGAGAGAGGAGGAGAGAGAGGAGATGAGGGGAAGGTGGGGAAAGAGAGAGAGGAGAGGGGGGGGAGGGGGGGGAAAAAGAGGAAAGAGAGAGAAGGAGAAGAGAGATGAAAGGGGGGGTGGGGAGGGAGGGAGGGGGAAAAGAGAGAGAGAAAGGGGGGGAAGGGAGGAGTGAGAAGAGGTTTATATGAATATGTTTTAAGGCCAACTAAGGACCCAATGTGCCGGTGCCTCTATGCGCCTCATACCTCGAGGAGAAGCCGTAAACTCAGGCGCTGGTGCCTTGTGGCAAGGGTGAACTTTCCATAGGTTAAAATTCATGTTTAAAAACCCAATCCATCACTTTAAAAGGGAAATTTTTTCCGACTCAAAGAGGAAACCCCTCTTTGGCCATGCCCAGGAGCTTTTTTAAAAAATTTAAGTAGGTATCGGGGAAAGTAGTTTACCCAATATACTAATGCAAAAGGACGGCACAACACGCCCGCGGCGCGCACCACACAACACACTACACAACACCACACACACCACACACACACACACAAACACACACAAAATATAATTTTTAAAAACATACAATAAACCCCCACACACACTCAAAACAATAATTATATAACAACACAACACACCACACACACACACACACACACACACCACACACAACCCACACACACACACACAACACACAAACACACACAACACACATGATATATATAAAATATATAATATATTATAATATAATATATATATAATATATATATATATTATAACATATTAAAATCATATATATAATTTATATATTTTATTAAATTATTATTAAAATTATATATATATATATATATAAATATATGATTTATTATATATATGTATTAATTTTATATATATTATATATATATATATATATATTATATATATATATATTATATATTACAGTGATGATATAGGTTGGGTCAAAGGGCTAAATTCGTTTAAAAGGGACGCCAAGCCCCGTGGGTGTGAGCGCACAAAAGGGGGGAGGGAGGATCTCCCCCAGTGTAATTTTCAGTGTATTAGAAACCATTTTCCAAGCCCTTTTTGTTGCTTTAGCTGTGACATGGGAAAAATTCATATTAGACTAGACTTTTTGTTTCAAGAAGGAAAATAACACCGTAAAAAAAATTTTTAATATTTTTGTAGATCTTATTTCTCTTTTTGAGGTGCAAAATTCGCATTAGAGAGTAAAAATTGAAGAATAACGTTTTGGTTTTTTAAATTTTTTTGAAAAGTATTTTACTTGCGTTAGCAGGGACAAGATTGGGAAAAGGAGTTCATTTACCTCTCTAGTCGCCCTGCCGTGGCGAACAAAGACGGTGTAGACGTTGGTGAAAATGGAAGATAAAATTGATACCTAAAGCTCTCTGCTTCGTTAAAAAAATTAGGAAGGGTACAAATGTAAACCACCCCCACAACACAAACACACCCAAAATAAACAAATTTTATAATATATATTATAATATTAAAATATAAATTTTAAAATATATATAATTGAGTGTAAAATTTTATATTGCACACACACACACAACAACACGACACTACACACACAAAAACACCAAACACCACACACACACCCACACACACACACAACACACACACAACCACACACAAAAACACCAAAAACACACACCGCGCGCCGCGCCCCACACACAAACCCCACACACACACACACCCCACCACACAAAATATATACTGGAGAGAGTTACGTTTTTTAAACGGAACTGAAAACCTGTAAATTTTTTGTGCTTCACATTTTTTTAGCTCCGGTGCTGGGGAGGCGAGAGGTCTACCCCTAATTTTTTGAATATGTGCCTCAAAACAGAGAAATGCGAGGTGTGCCGAGATAGTGAATAGTTTAAGTCACGATGTAAATGCGTTTGGGTTAAAATTGTTAACAAAATATCGGTAGAAATCTGCATAAAATTTCCGGTTTACCCTCCCTTTGTGAGGAACAGAAAATACTGACGGACATATGAATAGAAAGTAAATGACTGAGTGAATGATTGAAAGGTAGTTATTTAATTTATACACATATGCATGCATAAATACACACGCACACACGTGCACGATGCACCCACATACATACACACAGTTAGTTGTGTGTTTGGCTCTCCGCGATATATAAAATATAATATATATATTTTATTTTATATATATATATATAAATATTATTTTAAAATATAATATATATATATTATATATATTAATATAAATATATTATACCGCATAATATATATATATATATATATAATATATATATAATATATATATATATAAGATATATATATATATATATGTATATATATATAATATATTATATATTATAAACAAACATTTTAATACTATTGTATAAAAAATATACTATAAATATATATATATATATATATATTATATATAAAAAATAAGTATATTAATAATGCATTTAAAATACTATAATATAATATACCCTATAGTATTGTATACATGTAATATAATATATATATATGTCCAAAAATATATTATATGTATATAACTTATAGTATATACATAGATATATAAATATATAATAATATAACATAATATATCTATAAAGAATATAGATATTAAATGAAATAAGGGTTTTGTAATTGTTCTATTGTGTGGTTTGTTTGGGTTGTTGTATTTTATATATTATATATATATAAATAATAATATAATTAAAAAATTTTATAGTTGTGTGTGTTTTTTTGTGTTGTTGTTTGTGTGTTTTTTTTTGTTTTGTTTTTGTTTTTGGCCCTTTTGTATAAAATATAAGAAATAATAAATTTTAAAAGATAGCCAAATTTATATACTGAAATTAATAACCCTTAAAAAAAAAATTAAATATTTATTATTAAAATTAAAATAACATGAATTTTCAAATTCAAACTATAGATATATATAATATAATATATAAAATTAATAAAAATAGATTTATATTAATAATAATAATTTTATCAAGGGGGTGTGAAAGGTGTTTATCCCTACCTTTTTCTTTTTCCCCAAAAAAAAATTCTTTGTACTCCTTGAAGTTAAATTCTTGCGGGGAAATTGAAGATCGACCGGGGAAAGGGAATCGTATCAATAGTTGTAAGATCACGTTTTTGCAAAAAAA
>NC_051387.1:38648072-38658072 GCF_015228065.2 Penaeus monodon
TAATTTTTTTTTTTTTTTATAAAAATTAAAATTAAATTTTTTACTTTTAAAAAAATGTTTTTAAAAATATTAAAAATTTTATTTTTTTCTTTTATTTTTAAAAAAAAAAACAAAAAAAAAAAAAAAAATTTTTTTTTTTTTTTTTTTAAAAACCCCGAGGGTCTTAAAGCAATAATTTTAACAGGAAATTTTACATTCCCCCCCTTTTTTTTTTTTTTTTTTTTAAAAAATATTATATATTTTTTTTAATTATATATATATATAAAAAATTATATAAAAATTTTATAATATATATTATATATAAAATATAAATATAAAAAAATATTATTATATAGATATAGAATAAATTTGGGTTTAAATATGGGGTTTAATATAATATAAAATATAAATTTTTATTTATTTAAAATATATAATATATTAAAATTATATTATATATATTTAATATATATTTTTATTTTTGATGTATTATTATATTATATATATTAATATATATAAAAATATATATAAAAAAAGATATATATTAAAAATTTTTTAAAATTATATATAAAAAGATATATATTTTAATATATATATATATAAAAAATTTTTTTATATTTGGTGTGTGTTGTGTGTTGTTGTGTGTGTGTATTTTGGGGTTGTATGTTTATTATTATATAAATATAAAATATTTTATATATATATATATATCATATTATATATATATAATATATTTATTATTTAATATATATAAAATTTTGTGTGTGTGGGGGTGTTTTTATTATATTAAAAATATATAAATAAAATATAATATATAATTTTTAAATAAAAAAAAAAAAAAAAAAAAATTATATATTATATATAAAATTATATATATATTATATATTATATAAAAGATAAAAAAAAAAATTAAAATTAACAAAATTTTTTTAAAAATATTTTAATTTTAAAAAATTTTTTTGGGGTTTGGGGGTGGTGTGTTGTGGTTTGTTTTAAAAATTGTCAAAAAAAAAAAAAAAATATATAAAAAAAAAAAATACAAATTTGGTATTTATATTGGGTTTTAAAATTATATATTTAATTATATTAAATTATATTTTTTGGGGGTTTTGTTTTTTTTTGTTTTGGGGTTTGTTTGGGTTATGTTTTAAAAAATATTTAATAATTTTATATTTATATTTATTTTTAATATATATAAAAATAAAAAACCCCCCCCCCAAAAAAAAAAAAACAACACTTTTTATAAAATTTATTTTTATTTATAATATATTTATAAAAAAACCCCCAAATTATAAAATTACAAAAAAATAGGGATAAAAATTTTAAAATATAATAATTTTTATATAGATATATAAAAATTAAAAATATATTATATACTATATTATTTTATATAATAATTTTTAACCCACCCAAAAACAACCCCCAAAACCCCATATAAATATATAATATATATATATATAAAATTATATTTTTATATTAAAAAAATTATATATATATATATGATTTATATATATATAATATATTATTATTTTTATATTATATTTTTTTAAAATTTAAATAATATAAAAAAATTTTTATATTTTTTAAATATTTTATTTTTTTTAAAAAATTTAATTATACAAAAATATTTTAAAATTTTATTTTTTTTTTATATAAAAAAAAAATTTTTAATTTATAATTAAAAAAATAAAAAATTTTAAATTTAAATTATATTTTTAAAATTTAAAATTATTATTTTATTTTATATATAATTAATTCCCCCCCCTTTTCTTTTTTTTTTAAAATTTTTTTTCCCCCCTATTTTAAAAATTTGTTTTTTTTCCCCCCCAATTTATTTATTTTATTTTTTTTTTAAACCTAATTTTTTAAAAACTATTTTTATTTTTAAATTTTTTTTCCCCCTATTTTATACCCCCAAAAATTTTTTTTTTAAAATTTTTTTTTTATTTTTTTTCCATTACCCAAAACCCCCCCCCACCACACCCCCCCAAAAAACCCCCCCACAAAAACTTATATTTTAAAATTTATTATATTATTTTTTTTAAAATTTTTTTATTTATTTTTCTTTTTTTATTTTTTTTTTTTTAATTTTTTTTGGGGTTAATTTTTCCTTTTTTTTTTTTTTAAAATTTTTGTTTTATTTTTATTTTTTTTTTTTTCTATTTTACTTTTATTTTTTTTTTAAAAAAAATTTTTTTTCCCTTTTTTTTTTTTTTTTTAAAAAATTTTAATTTATTATTATTTTTTTTATTTTTTTTCTTTTTCCTTTTTCCCCCCCTTTTTTTTTTTTTTTTTTTTTTTTTTTTTTTATTATCCCTCCCCCCCCCCCCCCCCCCCCCCCCCCCTCCCAAAAAAATTTATAAATTTTTTAATATTAAAAATTTTTTTTTTTTTTTTTATTTTTTTCTTTTTTTTATTATAAAATTAATTTAATTTTTAAAAAAATTTTTATTAATTAATATTTTTTTTCTTTTTTTTTTATTTTCCCTTTTTTTCAAAGTCAATTTTTTTTTTTTTTTTTTTTATTTTTTTTTTTTGATTGTTTTTTGTTTTTTTTTTAATTTTTTTTTTTTTTTTTGGTTTTTTTTTATTTTAAAAAACTTTAATTTTTTTTAAAAATTATTTTTTTTTTTTTTTTTAATAAAATTTTTTTTTTTTAAATTATTTTTGGGGGTTTTTTGTCCCCGTTTTTTTTGTTGTTTTAAAAAAAAACTGCTTTGCGAAATTTGATTTTTGTTTGTCAAGGGGGGAAAAATTTTTTTTGGGGGTTTAATCGATGGGGAAAGAACTTAAAAGTTTTTTTCCCGGGTTTTTTTCCCTTTTTTTTGTTAGGGGCCGAAAAGTTGGAAATTTTTTGGTTTCCCTTTGCTGTTCTTTTTTCCCCGAGTCTAAAATGTTTAATTGTCTCAGAAAAACCCCTCTTTTATTGATCATAAAGCTTTTTATTTTCATCTCGATACCCTTTATAGCATTTTTTCCCCCCCCGGATTATTTCCCTTTAAGCCCTTCCTTAGAGGGGTGCAGTAAGGGTTTTGGGTTCTCTTTTCATTGGGGGGAAAAGTACCAAATGGAGCCAAAAAATTTGACATATGGTCAAAAGAGGGCTTTTAGACTGAAAAAAGTCGGGGGGGGGAAAAAAAAGGTTTGGGGCAGGGAAAAATTTGGTAAAGGAAATGAGGGGGAAAAACATGTTTTTTTAATTTTTTTTGGCAAAAAGGGTTTAGCATTTCTTGAAATGTAAAAATTGTTAATTGTATACTTGTTTTTTATGAACTTTAGGGTATTCAGTAGCAGACTTCAGGTTCAGTGGCCACACTGTCATAGCGTTTTTCGATGTATCAGCCCTCCATTTCAGCAAACATCTACGGTAAAGCAGGTACTTTGGGGACACCCAAATCAGTTTCCCATATTCTTGCAAAACTGCTGGTTTCCTTTACTTTGTGAAAGAAAGTAGTATGGTTGTATTGTAACTTCACATAGGAAACCAAACATTATTCACAACTGATAATTTTCTTAGAAAGAGGTTCTTCATAATGATAAGCTGAATGTAAAATGAAAATTAACGACTGACCCAGATTCACAACATTCGTGAAAGTATCTGTTGTGCTTATCATCCTCCATTGTACAAGGATGACCTAGAATCTGCAATATTTTTAATTCTATCAATGTAATTCAAATTGGTAGCTGATCACATTCAGGATATTTTGTGCCTCTATTTTCCCTGCTTGCAAGATGACTCCAGGGCTATACAGGGTTGCTTGGACAGCGGCAGGTTCCTGCACACAATTTTGGGATTAATAAAAGCAGTAAAAAATATTATGTCTAAAATAAAGTCCATAGTCCCATCCAGGCATGGCAAAACATTTTGTGTTTTGGTTCATTCACACATTCAAGACTTAAAATTATCCTTAGTTTGAAAAAAAGGTAGGTTGCGCATGGTAGTTCTAGAGCCAGTAAAAATCCACATAAGAGCAATTACTGTACGAGGGGAATACTCACTGGAAAACTAGCCCCAATAATCCGTGTTAGGTTACGATTCACAGGAAAACGACTGACCATGAATATTCTACATGTTGCGAAGTATCTCTGGGGAAAAGTTCCTTGGTAATCATGGGCCAGGTAGTACTGGATTGAGATAGCTTCTGTGCCAGGTAGTACTGATCGGGAAGCTCCTGTGCCAGGCTTAGTACTGGATTGTGATAGCTCCGTGCCAGTAGTAATGATCGAGAAACCTCCCGTGCAAGGTTAGTACTGCGTTGATGATAGCTCCTGTGCAGGTAAAAACCACATATGAAAGCATTACAGAATCTTCTTGTACTAGGCGAGTATTCACAACTGTGACTTAATTAGTCCCAATTCACCGAGCTTGCGTAAGTTAAGTAGGGATATAATGACCATGAAACAGCATCCTTGGTAAGTATTCTTCAGGAAAATGTCTATGATATCTATTGTGCCAAGTAGATATTGGAGCAATGAGAAAAAATATTTATAGGAAGAAGTAAGTAATGTCTGTATTGGCTTATCTCCATGACTGTCCATTTTGAATAACATATTGTTACTAATCAAGTGACTGTCTGTGTCAGTGGTTACAAAAACTACTAGGTAAACTGGAACTATGTTTAATTGCATTTCATCATGTAGTCAAGACTGCTACATTACCTCCTGTGCCAGGTAAATATCACAAAACGAATACAGTATTAACTGTATTAGATGAAAATTCATTTTGGGATAACTAACTATAACATCCCTGCTAGTTAAGTATTTACAGGGAAACAACTGCCCATCATATCTACCATGTTTGATAAGAACATTTCAAGAAAAAAAAATGTCCATGATAACTATTATCCCAGATAAGAAATGGGATCAAGGTAGCTACTATGCGAGGTAATTATCCAGCATATATATATATATATATATATATATATATATATATATATATATATATATATATATATATATATATATACATATATATATACATATATATATATATATATATATATATATATATATATATATATATATATATATATATATAACATAAAACAAACCTCCCTGACCAGGCCTCGAACCTAACTCACTCCGGGTATGAAACCAGAGGGCCAGTACCAAACCAACCATGCCACACCACCCACTAAAAAGAGTGTGCAACTAGGATCTAACTAGCTCCATAGACATTACCTATCTACTCATACATGAGTAATGATAGCAAGGTTTTATACACTGCCCATGGCACTCAGTGGAAATTGATTTAGAAATTCGAAACCGAAGTCAAATGTACCGAGGTGTGTTTATATATGAGAGATGGAATAATGGAATGCCACATTGATATAGATATATAACAATCCTCCCTAACCAGGCCGCGAACCTAGGTCACTCTGAGTATGAAACTGGAGGGCCAGTACTAAACCAACCATGCCACACCACCCACTAAGTGTGCAACTAGGATGTAACTAGCTCTATAGACATTACGTATGTACTCATACAGGAGTAATGATAGCAAGGTTTTACACACACTCTCTGTGGGCACTCAATGCGGCACTGCATTATTCCATCTCTCACCTCTCAGTCCTGGAGATTGAGCGATGCTGTATGCTGCACCCTGCAGCTAGCAACACATCTCTTTGGTCATCTATTCTAGTTAGACATGTGGCTTGATCAAGGCCCGGTTAGTCAATCGGCTGGTCAGATATAGCTAGGGTCAAACAAGCACTGTTCAGTCAGTAGCGCATGCGACTGTCATCAGTACTGTAATAATGGCTGCAAATATTTCCTCACTACCCCTGTGGCTGCTGGAAGATTTTGAGCCCAACTTATAGTTTCCCCTTGTTGGACTCCATGGTGGGTGGGTGGGGTAAAGAAATGAATTCTAATTTGTATGACTTCTACAAATTTACAAAGGTCTAGCCCTCTCCCTGACAACCTACACAATACATTCCCTCTGGTACATCACATGTCACTCTGGAACATTTCCAGCTTCCAAAGGGCAATAATGGGAATCATGATGGTTCCCAGGCCCCCAGCCCAGGTAAGAAAGAGAAAAGTTTCTCCTCAACCCATTAAGGAAATCTTACCTGTTAAATATGATAGCAATTCAATCGTAGGTACCTAGTAATGAAGCCCATTGATGGTATATCAGTCATGGATCTAGATATTTTGAAGTAATCAGAAATAGTTGAGGTGTGTCAATGTGATCCTCGCATCACCCCACAGCAAGATGGTAGCCTGATAGTTGCGTTCATCAGACGAGAGTGACCGTCTGCCATGCAATATGCAACATTTCTGGGCTCAAGTTTCATGTTCTCCTCACAAGACTGATGAGGTTTTCTGAGGAGAAGCGTTAGAGGAGCAAAGAATTTTAATGTAGGGGCAGTAAAATGTTTTAAGAAGAAAGTTGATGGTTTTGGGAAACAGTTGACACCAGCTCTCCTTATAGCTTTTGAAATATTAGTCCTTTCCAAAAACAGTCAAGTTGGCGTTGGTACCACCTCCGGGGGGTTTTTAAGGAAAATGGACAACCAAGAGTATGTGTTAAAGTGTGGTACAACAGGCCATCAAGAAGGTGACAACTGTCCAGGCCCAATATGCTATTACCACTGCAAAGAAGCTCATGAAGCTTCTTTAAAGCAATGTAAAAGGCCCACAAGAAAAAAAAGTATGGAGAAAGTTTTCCAAAGGCAAAACGATGTGATTGATTGATTATTTTAAATTATCTGCCGTGTCAACAGCTAAGGTCATTAGCGGCGAATACCCTGTTAAATAGAAATTTTAAAATGTTTAAAACTTTAAAAATCTATCAATAGATATCTTATGAATAACCAATAAACAAATTAAAAATAAAAGCATAAATAATATACTCTAAGTGTATAAAGTTATTGCAAAAATTATGCAAATTAAATTTTATTAAAAATATTAGTCCCCCTAAGGAAACTAATAAGACCTCTATGTCACAATCCTCCCCAATACATTTTTCAGTGTATATGGGGGAGACAAGTACATGTGTCTTTGCTCTGAGAATGTTGTACATCTTGCCACTACATGTGCAATCGTTAAGGGCTCTTGGCATCCCTCAAAAAGGGTGTTTGACTTTTAGCCATCATCGACCCATGAGTCAGTCTTGTGTGCCCAATTCTTAGTCTTGTTAATGCAACTTCTCTTTTCGGTTGGGATGGATGCTAGTCCCCCAAAACTGCCAAGGTCCTCTCTAATCCTCGCAGTTTATTTCTGGAGATAGCCTCCATTATTCCTTCCATTTATCGCAAAGGGACAACTCCTGATGCTGGGTTTCAGGTCGGTGTGTGGGAGAGGAAAACGAGCATCACAAGGCTGAAGCGGCAGCTGCCTTGGCCTTTGATCAGCTCGCTCATTCCCACTCACACCAGCATGCGCTGGCACCCAACACAGAGTTATCTTTTACGTGTTTGACTTTCAGTGCAAGCCAATCTTAAACCCTCCCTCACATTGGATGTGATGGTTAAACTCTTGATTGCTTGCAAGGCACTACGAGAGTCACAATATATCCAATAGAATGGTTCATAAGATCGCTAGCATCTTAACTGCTGCAAGGATGGTATGTAACTTGCAGTGAAGAGTCGAGGCTGCTAGAGAAAGACTGCCAGATGCAGTCTTCCTTCTGCTCACTGCTGCAAAGCCCCCACCATTTTCAGATTTCGAAACCCTCTGTATATATTGCGTCCAATACTTGGTACTTAGAAATGCCCGAAGAAATCTCTCTTGACTTCTGCTTCAGATCTCTCCCTTTCCCAATTCCGACCAAACCCAGCTTGACTTGATTAGTCCAAGGGGGGAATAGGGGAATTCCAACAGCCAGAAACCTTTGTGAGACTTAAATTAAGTTTTTCTACAAGATTCCTCATTTTTCTCCCTACGATTGGGCTATCCTCAAGGGGGTTGAAAACCAATTTGGATGTAGGGGGATCCCGGAATCCTTTGTAGTCTTGTGTAGTAAATTGGTTCATGTAGTCCTGGTGTAATGAGAGGTGGTTCTCCACTCTAAGCATACAGGGTCTCCACAGGTGAAGACCCGAAAACCTCTGTACAGATTCTGAGAGCTTCATTATGAAAACCCAGTCCAACATCCGGAGAACAGTGGGGAAATTGCAGATGAATAAGCTTCACATCCATAAATCAAGCTTACTACGAATAAGCACTCGGTAAAACCGTAGAAGCGTTGTTTCGGTCTGCACCCAAGATAAAGTGAAAGAACCCGCAAAAAAACTAAGTGCTTTTGTAGCCTTCACTTTAACTGTTTGATGTGGGGGCACCAAAGTAAGTCTTGAGTCAAAAAATTTGACCCAAGTACTTCACCTCTTGGACAAAATTGCAGTGGGTTTGCTCCTAAAAAGAGGGAAGGATGGAACTTTCCTCGTTTGTGGAAATGTATAGCCATGGTCTTGCTTGGAGAAAATTTGAACCCATGATATGTTGCCCACTGTACAAACCTATTTATTGCAGTCTGCATGCGTCCTTACACATCCTGTAAGCTCCTCCTGAGCAGTACAGTGTAAAGTCATCCACATACAGATTACATGAGGGCAGCACTTGGAAAACCTTTTCGATGCATTTATAGCAATAGCAAACAGGGTCACACTTAAGACACTCCCTTGTGGGACCCCTTCCAGTTGATCTTCCAGGTTAGAGAAACTGTTTCCTACCCGAACTCTAAACTTCCTGTCAGCAAGGAAGCTTTGTATGAAGGTAGGTAATGCTCCTCTTAAACCAATCAAAACAATGTGACCGTGTGCTTTGCACAGCCAGGTAAGTCCATTTCTTCGGTTCTAGCCCATCCTCCTTAGTGCCAATCTGTGCCCTCCAGTGCTTCTTACACCACACACTCTGCCACTTCCTTTGAACTTCAGTCCTCAATTGCTGAAACTGCCTTTGGTGAATTGTTCCACCAGAAATGGAGTAGGAGTGAGGGGTCTATTGAGGAGACTCCTTCTCTCAAAGTAAGGTCTTTGGAGCCGTCAGTTAAGACTCCAGAGGCCTCAACAGTGACAGCTACAGCTGCCACCACATCCACAGGGGCCTCCACTGCCAGGCAGAATGCCTCTGAAGCAAAGGCTCAGGTACACCCTTTGTCTAGGCAAAGGAATTCGGAGCCTGTTTAAAAGATTCATTTCAAAGTAGGGTCTTTGGAGCCGTAAGGAAGGGCTCCAAGGGCCTTAACGGTGACAGCTCCAGCTGCCACCACATCCACAGGGGCCTCCACTGCTAGACAGAATGCCCCTGAAGCAAAGGCTAAGGTCCGTCCTATGCCCAGGCAAAGAAATCTTGAGCCTGTCAAAAGGAAGCCTGTGGAAACTAATTCCACAGGTAAACAACCCATCAAAAGATACTCCCAAGATCCTGGAAAGGGAAAGCCTAAAAGTGTGGGGCAAACCTTAACCATAGGTCCTGCCAAACACCTTATGAAGAGGTAGTCTGAAGAACTGGATACCCTAATCCAGTGAAACTGTCCGGGAATTCATGCAAAATGGAAAGAACTGCAACATCTGATAGGTTCATATAACCCAGTTTGTGTATGCCTACAAAAGATTATGACAACACTGCAGGTGAAGGCTGTGAGAAAAGGCTTGACATGACCTTACACTGTTGCATCAATCTCCATTCCTCCACATAAGTTCAACATAGTTGATTTGGAAGATCTACTTGAGCAGCTGCCATATCCATTTCTACTCTTGGGAAATTTCAATGGTCGGCATCACCTCTGGGGAGACACTTCGTGCAACCCTTGAGGAAGGGCCTTGGAGTGTGTGTATATATTATATATATATATATATATATATATATATATATATAATATATATATATATATATGTATATTTATGTATGATTTGTGTATATATATATATATATTTGTTTATATATATATATATATATATATTTGTGTATATATATATATATTTGTGTGTGTGTATAATATAGAAATTAAAAATATATATAATAGATATATATATAGTAATATATAATAGATTATATATGATATAATTGGGATATATAT
>NC_051387.1:38671206-38676206 GCF_015228065.2 Penaeus monodon
TTTTTCATATATATATATATTATTTTTAAAATAAATAATAAAATTTTTTATTTATATATATATATTATATATATTATTATTAATAATATAATAGATAGTAGATAGGATATGATTCAAATTTTAAAATATATATATATATTATATATATAATAATATATATATAATTTTATTATATATATTATTATATATATATATATTATAATTATTTTTTTATTTTATTGTTATAAAAAATATTATATTATATAATATTTTATATATTTTAAAAATTATTATATAATATATAAAATTGTATTATAATTTATATTTAATATATTAATATATTTTTTTTTTTTTTTTTTTTTTTGTGGGGTGGGTTCATGTTTGACCGCTGTGGCCAGCATGATACTTAATTGTGTTTTCATGTTTGATGATTTTGGATGAGTATGGGGTGGGGCCCCCATTTTCCTTTTCCACGGAGAGTCCCGGTGTTACCTTTTTGGTAAACATTCTCTCATTTACCCCCGGGTTGGGACAGCACTGTTGGGGTAGCCAGTGGCTAGGTAGGGAATCGAGGGAAGTTCCTTTCCCAAGGGAACAAAGCCCGGCCGGGGACTCGAACCCTCGAAATCATTTACCGTGTGACGTCTTGAGTCCCATGTTTAACCACTCGGCCCCACGGCCATTATATATCATATATATAATATATTATATATAATATAATATATAATTTTTTTACACTTATCTCCCTATCCCATATTTTTTTGGGGCTATTTATATTTAGATTAATTTATTTTTTAAAACATTAAAAAGTGAATTTATTTTTATGAAGGGTAATTTTTTTACTTTTAAAAGTGATTTAATTTTTTATATGATTATTCACGTAATGATTCTATTGTTTTAACTTTATAAAAGTTTTTCCTTGATATTGTCTATATAATCAAATAAAGGTTATTTTAGTTGAATCGAGGTACAAAATAATATGTCGGTAATTTAGAAAAAGTGTTGGAACATTTTGTTTACAACGCTCTCTCGATGGTTAGGCCGAAAGGGTTTAGAAGGGTGATCCGTGCTGACATCTTTAAGTTAATTTATAAAGATGATAAGGGATTATCATGGATTTTGTTGTAGCTTGGAATTTGCTGAAGGATTGAAGCGTAAAGTAAATGAATGAGAAAAGTGAAATTGGTCATGGGATGTTGTATTAAACTTCATTTAAATAATGTGAGGCCTCACAGCCATCGAGAAGCACGTGGCAAGGTAATATACATTTTTCTTTGTTGGAAATAATCAATGCTGTATTCATATAGATATATTTGAAAATCAAAATTGAATAATCTTTTGAAAGTAATCCCAAGTCTACAGTGTTATGTGATGAGCTTTATCTATTTGATTAATTCTGTCATTTTCTTTTAATTTACTTATTACCTGAATATATGTTGATATCAAAATTATAGATATTCTTTGTATTATCACATATTTGAGCAGATATAGACCTTTTGTTATTTAACAAACACCTGTCAACTATCAGGAGATGTTAGCCAGAGGAATATGGTCTAATTTGAGGCTCTATGTTAACAAACACTTTTGTTTCAGATTGATTTCTGATATAATGAGTTGATGGGCTGATTTTTCACCATCCTCCATGGGATCTAGGTGAGGATAAGGCAAATTTGGTGGAAAGGTGTAACAATATATATGCATATAAATATGATGATTTATATGTACAATGTTATTGTATAAACAGTATGCATAATTGTATTTTTTTGAAAATATTTGTCTTCCTAAGGAAATTAATAAGACCTTTTATGTCACAATCCTCCCCCAGCACATTTTTCGATGTATATGGGGGAGACAAGTACATACGTCTTTGGTCTGAGAATGTTGCACATCTTTCCACTACATGTGACCTTTAATGGCTCATGGAATCCCGCACAAAGTGCTTCACTTTAGCCATCATCAGCGCATGAGTCAATCTTGTGTGCCGAATTCTTAGTCTTGTTAATACAACTTGGGCTGGGATGGAGGCTGGTCACCCAAATGCCAAGGTCATCTCTCCCCCCTAACAGCAGCCCCCTTGCCATGGTGGGGGGCTGGGGAGCCGGACGAGATCTTTCTAAATTTGTAGTACTCATACAAATTGGAATTCTTCATTTCCTCACCCCCCCCACCCACCATGGAGTCCAATGAGGGGAAGCTATAATTGGGGCTCAAAATCTCCCAACAGCCACAGGGATAGTGAGGAAATATATGCAGTCACTATTACAGTACTGATGGCAGTTGCGGGACCTATGCGCTACCGACTGAATAGTGTCTGCTTGA
Organism: Penaeus monodon; assembly: GCF_015228065.2. Lineage (NCBI taxonomy): Eukaryota > Metazoa > Arthropoda > Malacostraca > Decapoda > Penaeidae > Penaeus > Penaeus monodon. The sequence continues at coordinate 38,673,505 of NC_051387.1, forward strand.
CCCTAGCCATATTTGACCAGCCGATTGACTTGACCGGGCCTTGATCAAGCTACCCGTCTAACCAGAATAAAGGACCAAAGAGGTGTGTTGCTAGCTGCAGAGCACAGCATGCAGCATCGCTCAACCTCCATGACTCCTGTCTCCTGGTAATACGGGATGCCACGCACGGCAATTACACGTGGGAGAGTTCTCCCTGGTCCAAAATGGAATGAACCAGGGGCGGCTGCATCATCCCCTCTCTTAGGCCTTTGGTGCACCAGGAATCCATTTTGTCTCATCCCTCACTGGTGACCCCTCCAGTATGGGTAGCCCTCTGGTCCGGCTCACCAGATCACTGGGACCTCAAGCCCCCCCACCGCGGCAAGGCGGCTTCCGTTAAGGGGGCCTTGACAATGGAGCTCATGGAGGAGTAGCAGTAACAGTATGTCAGGATATTCCCTTCCAGGCCATCCACCTGCAGACAACAGTGCATATAAAGACTGTGAGTATATGCTTGACACGACCTTACACTGTTGCATCCATCTACCTTCCTCCACATAATCTCAATACAGATGATTTGGAAGATCTGCTTGGGCAGTTGCACATCCATTTCTACTCTTTGCAGGTCATGGAAGATTTACATGAAAGCAACCACTTTCCAATACTTTTGGAGGAGGTGAATGGTATTCCAGCCAATGTAGTGCAGAGATAGCAACTTGAACATGTGGATTGGAATATTTTTAGATCAACTGCAGTATTACAAGGATCTGTGAACTATTTTCAGTGTGTTCAAGATGCTGTTAATCACTTCACATCACGAATTCACCTTGCAGTAGAAGCGTCCATTCACAAAAGTAGTGGGCATCGAACTCCAGTACCATGGTGGTCTGATGAATGCCAACAAGCTGTCAGAGCAAGATAAGCTGCATTAAGGCAGTTGAAACGACGCCTAGTGATGTAACCTTGATCAATTACAAAAAGACCCGAGCCAAGGCCAGACGCTTGCTAAAGGAATCTAGACGGACGTCGTGGAGACCGTATGACTCCTCCATTAACTCTGGGACCCCCTTAGCATGAGTATAGGATAAGGTCACTGGAAAGTGCATATCCATGTCACAGCCTGTTCTGAAGATAGATGGCATAATCACCACACACAAAAAAGATGTTGCAAATGAGCTAGTAAAATCCATTGCAGAGATCTCTTCTGGAGCATCTTACACTACCCGATTTTCCACTCTTCGGGCTGAACAGGAATGACGCCCAGTGCTGCTCTCCAGTAGGACTGCAACAGAACTTCCATACAACTCGCCATTCTTGCACAAAGAGATGGACTCTGCGTTGCAGCTCTGCCATAAGACTGCCGCAGGAAGTAATGATATTCCATACCAAATGATATCTCATTTACCAGAGAGCTCTCAGAAGTTCCTGTTAGACCTATTCAATAGGATCTATAGGTAAGGTACATTGCTATCCACATGACAAGAGGCTATAATCATTCCTGTTCCTAAACCTGGCAAAAATGCTTCCACACCAAGAAATTACAGACCAATTTCTCTCACCAGCTGCATCTACAAGCTAATGGAGAAAATGGTAAACTTCAGGTTGATATGACTGCTAGAAAAGGAAAACGTGTTGAACCCATATCAACGTGGCTTTAGAAAATTGAGATCGACCACAGATGCACTTGTGAGGATGGAAACTGCTATATAGAATTCCTTCGCACAGCGACGTCACATGATAGCAATCGTCTTTGACCTTGAAAAGGCTTACAATTCTACTTGGAATCATGGAATACTCATGAAGCTGTATGACATTGGTTTAGGAGGAGCATTGCCTACCTTCATACAAACAGGAAGTTTAGAGTTTGGGTTTGAAACAGTTTCCCTAACGTGGAAGATCAGCTGGAAGGGATCCCACAGGGGAGTGTCTTAAGTGTGACCCTGATTGCCATTGCTATAAATGACATTGTAAAGGTTGTTCCAAGTGCTGTCTCATGTAATCTGTATGTGGATGACTTTACACTGTACTTTTGAGGAGGAAGCTTACAGGATGTGTAAGGATACATGCAGACTGCAATAAATCAGTTTGTACAGTGGGCAACATACTATGGGTTAAAATTTTCTCCAAGCAAGACCATGGCTATACATTTCCACAAACAAGATATTTCCATCCTTCCCTCTATTTAGGAGAAAACCCTCTGCAATTTGTCTAATTGCTCAAGTACTTGTGTCTAGTTTTTGACTCAAGCTTACATGGGTGCCTCACTTCAAACAATTAAAAGTGAAGGCTACAAAAGCACTTAATATTTCGCGGGGTCTTTCACATCTATCTTGGGGTGCACCGCACAATGCTTCTGCGGCTTTACCGTGTGCTTATTCATAGTAAGCTTGATTATAGATGTGAGGCTTATTCATCTGCAACTCCCACTATTCTCTGGATGTTGGGCTTGATTCATAATGAAGCTCTCAGAATCTGTACAGGGCTTTTCAGACTTCACCTTGGAGTGTCGCTGTATGCTGAAGTGGAGAACCACCTCTTTCATTACACCGGGATTCTACATAAACCTGATTTACTACACGAGACTACAAGGATTCCGGATCTCTACATCCAGATAGGTTTCAAACCCCCTTGAGATAGCCCGATCCTATGGTAGGAGAATGAGTAATTCTTGTGGAAGAGCTTAATTTAAGTCTCACTAAGGTTCTTGCCTGTTGAATCCCCAA
>NC_051387.1:38681206-38696206 GCF_015228065.2 Penaeus monodon
TATATATATCTATATATCTAAATAATATATGTCTGTATGTAATCTCTGTATCTATCTCTCTATCTCTCGCTATACTATGTCTCTATCTATAGATCTATATCTATATACCTCTCATGTGTACTCTCATCTCTATCGATATCTTCATCTCTCTCTCTCCTAGCTCTCTATCTCTCATACTGTGATATATATATATATATATATATATATATATATATATCTCTCTCTATATCTATCTATTAAATATTATAAATCTATTTATTCATTGAGGTCGGACATGCTCTTCTCGTGCACTGGTTTAGATATGATTTTTAAGTTGAACTTAAAAATATATATTCTGTACTATTGCTAATATCTGATTTAAAATATTATAGGTTAAGTACATTATGATGTCAAGAAATATATATAATTCTTGTGATATATAGTAACAAGTATGGACTGAAAGTATTACTTATAAACCGTAATTTTATTTCACTACAGGCTTGTAATTTTTCTTTGGTTATTGTTAGTGCGTAAAGTTGTGAAATTTGTTTGCTTCACGTATGCTGTTTCTTTCTCGATTTCTGAACGTTTCCAGATTTCTCAGAAACTCCTCTTTTATGATCATAAAGCTATTTTCATATTCATCTCGATATCCTTTAAGCAGTTCTTCCTCTCAGAGCTTAGTTTCCTCGTTAAGCCCTTCCTCTAAGTTGGTGCAGTAAATGGATTAGGTCTCGTTCAGGTTGGGTGCTGAAAGTATCGATGGAGCAAAAAAAGGTTGACATACTGTCCAAAGATGGGCAATTTAGCACTGAAAGAAGTCGTTGGAAGCTGGGGCCAGTGTAAATTGATGTAAAGGAAATGAGTGGGAAAAACATGTTTGTTATTTTTTGCATATATTCTTAGTAGCATTTCTGAAACTTAAATTGTTAATTGTATACTTGTTTCTTATGAACGTCAGGTATTCAGTAAGCGACTTCAGTTCATGGCCACTGTCATATCGTTTGTTCGATGTATTCCAGCCCTCCCTCAGCAACATCTACTGTTTTAAACAGTGTACTTTGGTGACAACCCCAAATCAGTTCCATTTTCTTGACAAAACTGCTGTGTTTCTTCCTTACTTTTTGAATAGAAAGTAGTATGGTTTGTATTTCGTAAAACTTCACATAGGCAACCAAACATTATTCAATAACTGATAATTTTCTTAGAAAGAGTTCTTCATAATGATATCTGATGTAAATGACAATTTCGACTGACCCAGATTCACACATTCTTTGAAGTATATGTTTTGTGCTCTCATCCCTCCATGTACAAGGATTACCCTATGAATCTGCATATATTTTTTATTCTATCACATTAATTCAAATGGTTAGCTCTGAGTCCCACCATTAAAGATATTTTTCTTGTTCTTCCTATTTTCCCTGCTTGGCAAAAGATGATCCATGGTTATACAGGGTGTTTGGGACAGCTGCATGGTTCCTGCACCCAGATTTTGGGATTAATAAAGCAGTAAAAATAGTATGTCTAAAAAAAAATCCATGTCTCCATCCCAGGCATGGCACAACATTCTGTGTGTTTTGGTTCATTTCATCAAACACATTCAAGACTAAAGTTATCATTAGTTTGAAAAAAAGGTAGGTTGCCATGGTAGTTCTCGAGCCGTAAAACATCACACAAGAGCATCTACTGTACTATGGTGAATACTCACTGACTGGAAAAACTACCACAATATCCATCCGTGTTGAGGTACGTATTCAACAGGAAAACTAACGACTGCCGCTAATAGCTACCATGTTTGCGAAGTATTCTCTGGGTAAAATGTCCTTGGTATCTTTGGGCAGGGTTAGTACTGATTGAGATAGCTTCTGTGCGGTTAGTACTTGGATCGAGAAAGACTCCTGTGCCAGTTAGTACTGGATTGAGATAGCTCCTGTGCAGTTAGTACTGGATCGAGAACTCCCGTGCCAGGTTAGTACTGCGTTGAGATAGCTCCTGTGCCAGGTAAATAACACATATGATAGCAATTACATCATCTTCTGACTAGGCGAGTATTCACACTGGAATAATTAGTCCCCAATATCAATCCTAGCTGGGTAAGTATACATAGGGATATAATTGACCATGAATCAGCATCCTTGGTAAGTTATCTTCAGGAAAATGTCCTATGATCTCTATTGTGCCAGTAGATATTGGAGCAATGAGAAAAATATTTATAGGAAGAAGTAAAGTATGTTCTGTAATTGGCTTATCTCCATGACTGGCCCCATTTTGAATAACATATTGTTACCTATCAATGACTGTCTGTGTCAGTGGTTACAAAACCTAACTAGGTAAACTGGAACTATGTTAATTGCAGTTCAGCATGTATGTCGACGCTACATTACCTCCTGTGCCAGGTAAATATCACAAAACGAACAATACGTTTAATCTGTAATTAGATGAAAATTCGTTTGGGATAGACTAACTAAACATCCCTGCTATTTAAGTATTTACGAGGGAACAACTAGCCCATCATATCTACGCATGTTGACTAAGAACCTTTCAGAAAAAAAAATGTCCATGATAACTATTATCGCCATATAAGAAATGGATCAATGTAGCTACTATGCGAGGTAATTATCCACATATATATATAGTAATATATATACATATATATAATATACATACATATATATACATAGTATATATATATTATATATATATATATATTTATATGTATATAATATATATATATATATATAACTAAAACAAACCTCCCTGACCAGGCCTTCGAACCTAACTCACTCCGGGTATAAACCAGAGGGCCAGTAACCAACCAACCATGCACACACCCACTAAAAAGAGTGTGCCTAGGATCTAACTAGCTCCCATAGACATTACCTATCTACCTCATACATGATAATGATAGCAACAATGTTTTATACACACTGCCCATGGCACTCAGTGGAATTGTTTAGAATTCGAAAACCGAAAGTCAAAAATGTACCGGAGGTGTTTTATATAAATGAGAGATGTAATAATGGAATGCCACATTGATAAGATAGATAACAATCCATCCTCCTAACCAGGCCGCGAACATCTAGGTCACTCTGAGTTGAACTGGAGGCCAGTACTAAACCAACATGCCACCCCACCCACTAAGTGTGGCAACTAGGATGTAACTAGCTCTATAGACATTACGTATGTAACTCGATACAGGAGTAATGATAGCAAAGGTTTTACACACACTCTTCTTGGTGCACCTCAATGCGGCACGCATTCTTCCATCTCTCACCTCTCAGTCCTGGATATTGACTTTGCTTGTATGCTGCACCCTCAGCGAGCAACACATCTCTTTGTCGATCTATTCTAGTTAGACATGTGGCTTGATCAAGGCCCGGTTAGTCCATCGGCGGTCAGATTACTAGGGTCCAACAAGCACTGTTCAGTTCAGTAGGCGCATGCGACTGTCCATCAAGTACTGTAATAATTGCTGCAATATTTCCTCCTACCCTGTGGCTCTGGAAGATTTTGAGCCCAACTTATATTTTTCCCTGTTGGACTCCATGGTGGGTTGGTGGGTAAGAATGAATTCTAATTTGTATGACTTCTACAAAATTTACACCAGAAGGTCTTAGTCTAAGCTAAGCCCTCTCCCTGACGAACTACACAAATACATTCCCTCTGGTACATCCATGTCACTCTGGAACATTTCCAGCTTCCCAAAGGGCAATAATGGAATCATGATGGTTTCCCAGGCTCGCCAGACAGGTAAGAAAGAGAAAAGTTTTTCCCTCAATCCATTAGGAAATATAACCTGTTAAATATGTAGCAAATTCATGATCGTAGGTACCTAGTAATGAAGAACCTTGATGTATAATCAGTCCTGGATCTAGGATATTTTTTGAAGTACAGCAGAAAATAGTGAGGTGTGTCAATGTGATCCTCGCATCACCCCACAGCAAGATGGTAGCCTGATAGTTGAACGTTTCATCAGAAACGAGAGTGACCGGCTGCCATTGCAATATGCAACATTTTCCGGCTCAGTTTCATGTTCTCCTAACAATACCCTGATGAGGTTTTTTGAGGAGAAGCTGTTAGAGAGCTAAAGAATTTAATGTAGGGGCATAAAATGTTTTAAGAAGAAAGTTGATGGTTTGGAACAGTTTGACACCAGCTCTCCTTAAGCTTTTGAAATATTAGTCCTTCCACATCAGTCAAGTTGGCGTGGTACCACCTCGGGTGTGTTTAAAGGAAATGGACACCAGAGTATGTGTAAAGTGTGGTACAACAGCAATCAAGAAGGTGACAACTGTCCAGGCCCAATATGCTATTACCACTGCAAAGCAAGCTCATGAATCTTCTTTAAAGCAATGTAAAAGGCACAAGAAAAAAAAGTATGGAGAAAGGTTCCAAGGCAAACATTTGATTGATTGATTGATTATTTAATTATCTGCCGCATCACACTAAGGTCATTAGCGCGAATACCCTTTAACTAAATTTTAAAATGTTTAAACTTTAAAAAATCTATCAATAGATATCTTATAATAACAATAAACAAATTAAAAAATCAAGCATAAATATATATACTCTAAGTGTATAAAGTTATTTCATAAACAGTATGCATATTAAATTTTAAAATCAAAAATAAATCTCTCTTGAAAAGAAGGGGGTAGGGGGCAAAAAGAAGAAAAAAAAACATGACCTTGACTTTTTCTTCCACAACAATGCCTACCAGCGCTACCCCCCAAAACTATTTTCATTATTTATACAAGTCTGCTTATTGGAATGAAAAGATGATACTTATGCTAATGTTGTTAATACTACTGTTCTTTTAGTTTTTACATGGACCGCCTCCCTTTTTTTGTTCCCTGTTCTCCACGTTTGTGTTAGAAGACATTGACTTTAAAACTTTAATTAAACATATAGCCGGTTAGTTACATCCAGTACTATTATTACTAATAGTGGTTGATGTTTTAATGAGGCATTTAAAACATTTGTTAAGAATCTTTGTTAATTTTACATTTAAAACATTTACTTCCCCACTACGTCGGGTTCGGGTTTGTTGGATTTATCCTCTGGAAAAAAAGCTAGAAATAGAAATATTATTTTTTGTACTTTTTAAAAAAAATTTTTTCCCCCTTTAAAGGGTCTTAATCATTTTCTCTTTTCAGTCATTCATTCCCTGTTTTCTTCTGATGCTTCTTCCACAACGTCAGTGTTCGGGTTTGTTTATAAGACACAATTGTCTCCTGAGAGAAAAGCTATAAGAATATATCAAAAATTACTTACTATTGTCTGTATATATATATATGGGCGCGGTGGCCGATTTTTTTGAGCATTGGACTGTCACGACGGCAATCTGAGTTCGGGGGTTCGAGTCACCGCCGGCGCTGATCCTCCAAATCATCACAACAAAAACTCAATTAATACATGTTTTGACCAAAAAACTTTAACCTACCGTTAAATATAATATATAAATATAAAATTTATAATAAATTAATAATATATTAAATATATCAAAACAGAAAGATAAAAATAATATATAATATTATTTTACTTAAATGAATTTTTATTATTTTATTTTTCTTTTTTTTTACTAAAGTAACGAAGTCATTAAAAAACAAAATTTACATTTACATTGAGTGAAGGCGGCATCATCCTTATATCGGGCTGGGTTTCCCCCCAGTTTATATATAATAATAATATATAAAAAATTTTAATATATATAAATTTAATAATATATTATAATATGTATGTTAAAAATTATATAATATAAATATAAATTTTTATAATATATATAGAAAATAAAGGGATATATTAGAATAGAATAGAATAGATATAAATGTATAGATATAATTATAGATATAAATGTGGTGTAAATAGGTGGGTAATATAATATATATAAATTATATATAATATATATATATAAATATTATTATATAATATAATATTATTATATATATATATATATAATAAAATTATAATTTAAGTTGAATATGTATAAAATATATTATATATATAATTATATATATATTATAAAAAAAAATTTTAATATATATTATATATATAAATTTTAATTATATAATAATATATATATTATATTAATTTTATAGTGTGTATTAGTAAAATTTTAAATATAATTATATTAATAATATATATATATATAATAAATAATATATATAATTTTAAATTATATATATAATATATATGTAGGGTATATATATATTATATATTATATATATATATAAAATTATAAAATTATAATTTTTATATAAAATATATTGTGTTGGTCTATATACATACATAGTACAATGTAATTATATTATTATATTTAATAATATATAAAATATAATATATATATATTATTTTAATAATCGGGGGGTTTTTAAATTTTTTTATAATAATAAATATATATATATATATGATATTGTGGTTATTTTAATATATAATTAAATAAAAATAATATTAATATAAAATATATTGTTGTTGGTGGGTGTGTGTGTGTGTGGTAGTATGATGAGAAAAATAAAAATATTATATATATATATAATATATATATATATAAAATATATATAATATTTATATTTATATATATAAATTATGTTTTGTGTGTTATATATATTTTAATTTATATATATTATATTTTTTAATATTTATAAAAATTTTTTATTATTTTATGTAAATAATTTATATAAAACATTATAAAAATTATTATATATATATATATAATATTAAAATATATAAAATATATAATATAACAAAATATAATATATTTATATAAAAATATATTTTAATTAATATATAATATATATATATATATATATAATATATACATACACACATAAAATTTATATATATTAATATTATAAAAATAATTAATTAAATATAATATAACTATATAAATAATAATAATAATTATATACATACAAAATATATATATATATATATAATATATAATATAAAATTATTAATTTTATACAATATTACAACACACACCACACACACACACACACACCACACACACACACCCACACAAAATATTATATATATTATAAATATATATATTATATATATATAAAATATATTTTTGTTTGTGTAAAATATATAATATATATAATAATTTTATATACATATGTATAATATATTTTAAAATTATTTTAAAGGATATATATATATATTTTATATAGATCTGTTTGTGTGTATATAATTATATATTATATTTATATATATATATAATGTATATATTATATATTATATATATATATATATATATTATTAAAATTGATAATAATATTATAATATATATTTATATATTATAATATATATATTATACAATATATAATATATTTATACTATAATAATAATATATATTATATATATACATATATAACACCACACACACAACTATATATATATATATATATATATAACACACACACACACACACACATATATATATATATATATGTGTATATATGTATATATATATATATATATATATATATATATATATATATATATATATATATATATATATATATATATATATATATATATATATATATATATATATTATAAATCTATTTATTATTGACGGTAGGAATGATATTATCGTGCACTGGTTTAGATATTATTTTTAAGTTGAACTTAAAAATATATATTCTGTACTATTGCGAATATCTGATTTAAAATATTAAGTAGGTTAAGTAACATTATGATGTGCAAGAAATATATATGAATTCTTGTGATATATATAACAAGTATGGAATGAAAGTATTACTTATAAACGTAATTTTATTTCACACAGGCTTGTAATTTTTCTTTGTTATTGTTAGTGCCGTAAAGTTGCTGAAATTGTTTGGCTTCACGTATGCTGTTCTTTCTTCAGATGTCTGAACTGTTTCACTTGTCTCAGAAAACTCCTCTTTTATTGATCATAAAGCTATTTCATATTCATCTCGATATCTTTATAGCATTTCTTCCTCTCAGAGACTTAGTTCCTCGTTAAGCCCTTCCTCTAGAGTGGTGCAGTAAATGGATTAGGTTCTCGTTCAGTTGGGTGTGAAAGTATCGATGGAGCCAAAAAAGTTGACATACTGGTCAAAGAAGATGGGCATTTAGCACTGAAAGAAGTCGGTGGAGCTGGGGCCAGTGGTAAATTGATGTAAAGGAAATGAGTGGGAAAAACATGTTTTGTTAATTTTTTTGCATATAAGTCTTAGCATTTCTTGAAACTGTAGAATTGTTAATTGTATACTTGTTTCATTATGAACTTCAGGGTATTCAGTAGCAGACTTCAGGTTCAGTGGCCACACTGTCATATCGTTTTTCGATGTATTCCAGCCCTCCCTTCAGCAACATCTACTGTTAAAGCAGTGTACTTTGGGGGACACCCCAAATCAGTTCCCATTTTCTTGACAAAACTGCTGTGTTCTTCCTTTACTTTTGAATAGAAAGTAGTATGGTTTGTATTTCGTAACTTCACATAGGCAACCAAACATTATTCATAACTGATAATTTTCTTAGAAAGAGGTTCTTCATAATGATAATGCTGAATGTAAATGACAAATTATCGACTGACCCAGATTCACACATTCTTGAAAGTATCTGTTGTGCTTCTCATCCCTCCATGTACAAGGATGACCTATGAATCTGCATATATTTTTAATTCTATCACATGTAATTCAAATGGTAGCTGAGTCACCATTAAAGATATTTCTTGTGCTTTCCTATTTTCCCTGCTTGCAAAAGATGACTCCAGGGTTATACAGGGTTGTTTGGACAGCTGGCATGGTTCCTGCACACAATTTTGGGATTAATAAAGCAGTAAAATAGTATGTCTAAAAAAAAGTCCATAGTCTCCATCCAGGCATGGCACAACATTCTTGTGTTTTGGTTCATTTCAACACATTCAAGACTAAAATTATCATTAGTTTGAAAAAAAGGTAGGTTGCCATGGTAGTTCTCGAGCCAGTAAAACATCACACAAGAGCATCTACTGTACTAGGTGAATACTCACTGGAAAAACTAGCCACAATATCATCCGTGTTAGGTACGTATTCACAGGAAAACGACTGACCATAATATCTACCATGTTTGCGAAGTATTCTCTGGGGAAAATGTCCTTGGTATCTATTGGGCCAGGTTAGTACTGGATTGAGATAGCTTCTGTGCCAGGTTAGTACTGGATCGAGAAAGCTCCTGTGCCAGGTTAGTACTGGATTGAGATAGCTCCTGTGCCAGGTTAGTACTGGATCGAGAAACCTCCCGTGCCAGGTTAGTACTGCGTTGAGATAGCTCCTGTGCCAGGTAAATAACACATATGAAAGCAATTACAGCATCTTCTGTACTAGGCGAGTATTCACACTGGAATAATTAGTCCCAATATCATCCGAGCTTGGTAAGTATACATAGGGATATAATTGACCATGAAATCAAGCATCCTTGGTAAGTATTCTTCAGGAAAATGTCTATGATATCTATTGTGCCAAGTAGATATTGGAGCAATGAGAAAAAATATTTATAGGAAGAAGTAAGTAATGTCTGTATTGGCTTATCTCCATGACTGTCCATTTGAATAACATATTGTTACTAATCAAGTGACTGTTTTCAGTGGTTACAAAACTACTGTAACTGGAACTATGTTTAATTGCATTTCATCATGTAGTCAAGACTGCTATATTACTGCTGTGCCAGGTAAATATCAAAAAACGAATACAGTATTAACTGTATTAGATGAAGAATTCATTTTGGAATAACTAATATAACAGCCCTGCTAGTTAAGTATTTACAGGAAACAACTGCCCATCATATCTACTACGTTTGATAAGAAATTTCAAGAAAAAAAAATGTCCATGATAACTATTATCCCAGATAAGAAGTGGGATCAAGGTAGTTTCTATGCGAGGTAATATCAGCATATATATATATATATATATATATATATATATATATATATATATATATATATACATACTATATATACATATATATATACATATATATATATATATATATATATATATATATATATATATATATAAAAACAAATATATATAAACAAAATATGGTATAAATATAGGGATACCATACCAACATGCCACAATCCCCTAAAAAATTATAATTTCCCAAAATATATAAATATATATAAAATAAATATATTAAATATAATATATAAAATATATTTTATTATAAATAAAACAAACCCCCCCCTGACCGGCCCGCAAACCCTAACTCACCCCGGGTTTAAAACCCAAAAGGGGGCCATCCCAAAACCAAACCAGGGCCACCCCCACCCACAAAAAAGAGTGAAAAATTAGGATCTAACTACCCCCCCATAGAATTATCACTCATCATGGTAATGAAGAAAGGGTTTTTTTACCCCACTCCCCATGGCACTCAGTGGAAATTAAATTTAGAAATTCGAAACCAAAGAAAAGTACCAAAGGTTTTGGGTTTATATATGAGAGAGGGAATAATGGAATGCCACATTGTATATAATAACAATCCCTAAACCAGGCCGCAAACCCCGGTCACTTTGGTATGAAACGGGGGGCCAAAACCAAAACCCAAAACCATGCCACACCCCCCCATAAGTGTGAAAATGGGATGAAAAAGCTCAAAGGGACATTACGTAGACTAAAAAGGAGTAATGATAGAAAGGTTTTTACACACCCTCTCTGGGGGCACCAATGGGGCACTGCATTTTTCCATCTTTTACCCCCCTCCCTGGGGGATTAAACGTTTCCTGTTTTCTGCCCCTTTCACTAAGAAAACCATCTCTTTGGTCATCTTTTTTAATTAGACTTTTGGTTTGATAAACCCCCGGGTTTAGTAAATCGGGGCCCAAATATAGTTTGGGCCAAACAAGACTTTTTAAAGTCAGAGCGCATGCGACTGTCACCCAGTACTAAAAAGGGCTAAAAATTTTTTTCCCCCCCATCCCCCTGGGGGCTGCTGGAAAAATTTTTGGGGCCCCAAATTTATTTCCCCCTTTTGTTGGATCCAGGGTTGGGGGGTGGGGGTAAAAAAAAGGGAATTCAAATTTTTGTATGATTCACAAATTCCCCCCAAAGGTCTACCCTCTCCCGGGACCCCCCGACACAAAATTCCCTCTGGAACATCACATGTCACTCTGGAACATTTCCAGCTTCCAAAGGGCAATAATGAGAATCATGATGGTTCCCGGGCTCCCAGGCCAGGTAAGAAAGAGAAAAGTTTCTCCTCAATCCATTAAGGAAATCTTACCTGTTAAATATGATAGCAATTCATATCGTAGGTACCTAGTAATGAAGACCATTGATGGTATATCAATCATGGATCTAGATATTTTTGAAGTACATCAGAAAATAGTTGAGGTGTGTCAATGTGATCCTCGCATCACCCCACAGCAAGATGGTAGCCTGATAGTTGACGTTTCATCAGAGAGAGTGACCGTCTGCATGCAATATGCAACATTTCTGGGCTCAAGTTTCATGTTCTCCTCACAAGACCTGATGAGGTTTTCTGAGGAGAAGCTGTTAGAGGAGCTAAAGAATTTTAATGTAGGGGCAGTAAAATGTTTTAAGAAGAAAGTTGATGGTTTGGAACAGTTGACACCAGCTCTCCTTATAGCTTTTGAAATATTAGTCCTTCCAAAATCAGTCAAGTTGGCGTGGTACCACCTCCGGGTGGTTTTAAGGAAAATGGACAACCAAGAGTATGTGTAAAGTGTGGTACAACAGGCCATCAAGAAGGTGACAACTGTCCAGGCCCAATATGCTATTACCACTGCAAAGAAGCTCATGAAGCTTCTTTAAAGCAATGTAAAAGGCACAAGAAAAAAAAGTATGGAGAAAGTTTTCCAAAGGCAAAACAATTTGATTGATTGATTGATTATTTAAAATTATCTGCCGCATCAACAGCTAAGGTCATTAGCGGCGAATACCCTGTTAAATAGAAATTTTAAAATGTTTAAAACTTTAAAAATCTATCAATAGATATCTTATGAATAACAATAAACAAATTAAAAATCAAAGCATAAATAATATACTCTAAGTGTATAAAGTTATTGCATAAACATTATGCATAATTAAATTTTATTAAAAATATTAGTCTCCCTAAGGAAACTAATAAGACCCTCTATGTCACAATCCTCCCCCAATACATTCTTCAGTGTATATGGGGGAGACAAGTACATGTGTCTTTGCTCTGAGAATGTTGTACATCTTGCCACTACATGTGCAATCGTTAAGGGCTCTTGGCATCCCTCACAAAGTGCTTGACTTTTAGCCATCATCGACCCATGAGTCAGTCTTGTGTGCCCAATTCTTAGTCTTGTTAATGCAACTTCTACTTTTCGGTTGGGATGGATGCTAGTCACCCAACTGCCAAGGTCCTCTCTAATCTCTCGCAGTTTATTTCTGGAGATATGCCTCCATTATTCCTTCCATTTATCGCGAAGACAACTCCTGATGCTGGGTTTCAGGTCGGTGTGTGGGAGAGGAAAACGAGCATCACAAGGCTGAGCGGCAGCTGCCTTGGCCTTCTGATCAGCTCGCTCATTCCCACTCACACCAGCATGCGCTGGCACCCAACACAGAGTTATCTTTTTACGTGTTGACATCAGTGCAAGCCAATCTTGAACCTCCCTCACTATTGGATGTGATGAGTTTAAACTCTTGATTGCTTGCAAGGCACTACGAGAGTCACAATATATCACAATAGAATGGTTCATAAGATCGCTAGTCATCTTAACTGCTGCAAGGATGGTATGTAACTCTGCAGTGAAGAGTCGAGGCTGCTAGAGAAAGACTGCCAGATGCAGTCTTCCTTCTGCTCACTGCTGCAAAGCCCACACCATTTTCAGATTTCGAACCATCTGTATATATTGCGTCCAATACTTGGTACTTAGAAATGTGCTGAAGAAATCTCTCTCTGACTTCTGCTTCAGATCTCTCCCCTTTCCCAATTCCGACCAAACCCAGCTTGACTTGATTAGTCCAAGGGGGGAATAGGGGAATTCCAACAGCCAGAACCTTAGTGAGACTTAAATTAAGTTATTCTACAAGATTCCTCATTTTCCTACCATACGATTGGCTATCCTCAAGGGGGTTGAAAACCAATTTGGATGTAGGAGATCCCGGAATCCTTTGTAGTCTTGTGTAGTAAATCAGGTTCATGTAGTCCCGGTGTAATGAAAGAGGTGGTTCTCCACTCTCAGCATACAGGGACTCCACAGGTGAAGACCTGAAAGCCCAGTACAGATTCTGAGAGCTTCATTATGAACCGAGTCCAACATCCGGAGAACAGTGGGAGTTGCAGATGAATAAGCTTCACATCCATAGTCAAGCTTACTACGAATAAGCACTCGGTAAAGCCGTAGAAGCGTTGTGCGGTCTGCACCCTAAGATAAATGTGAAAGAACCCGCAAAATACTAAGTGCTTTTGTAGCCTTCACTTTTACTGTTTGATGTGAGGCACCCATGAAGTCTTGAGTCAAAAATTAGACCCAAGGAAAAAACACCTCTTGGAAAAATTCAGTGTAAAATGACTTCCTTCTAACCTCATATCAACATCGACGTTGTTTAGTTTTACTAATACACAGGTCATTCAGTACGAGTACTTTCCACGTTAGGAGAATGCGGATATACATACGAAATACTAAATGTTGTCTACGTGGATAATAAACATGTGAATAATGTATGATAATGCTTTTTCAAAACTACTTTTATTAAATACATTAATACGGTTTAAAACATACATGGCAGAGGATCGCGCGCATATATACATTATATATATATATATACATATATATATATATATATATATATATATATATATATATATATATATATATATATATATATATTTAGGGCAGCGTCGGCGGGGGCGGCAGAGGTGGCGTGCACCCGGAGTGACCAAGGCTTGACCTCACGCGCTTGGAACATCCGGTCCTTGCGGCAGGATGAGCTGTTACCTCTGCTATTACGGGAATTGAAGCGACTGGGAGTTAAGGTGGCTGCCCTCTCAGAGGTGAGAAGACCTGTTAGGGGCACAATCAGTGTGGGTGGGTACACCTACTACTGGTATGGCCGCAGCAATGGTCACCACCTCCAGGGTGAAGCCATAGCCATCTTCAGCCGACTACAGCCCACGGTAGTTGAGGTGACACCGGCTGATGAGCGTATTATGGTATTGAGACTGAAGCATTCTTTTGGCTTCATGCCTCTTATTGCTGTATACGCCCCTACCGATGTATGTAAAACTGATGTGAAAGAGGCGTTCTACACCAAACTTGCATCTGTGGCAGACATTTGCCCCCGGCGAGATATTCACATTGTTCTGGGCGACTTCAGTGCGGTATCCGGCTGTGATCGAGCTGGCTATGAGATGTCTGTCGGCACCCAAGGCTCGGGAGCTGATCCCAGCAGCCAGAATAGTTTCCTTCTCCGGGACTTTGCTAGGTCCAAGAAAATGGGGATCTCTGGCTCCTGGTACCAGTGCTCCAACCCGCATCACTGGACATGGTACAGTGGCCAAGGAGATCAACCACATTCTTGTTAGCACGCGATGGAAGATCCTCCAGAACTGCAGGGTTTAGCGGCGTGCCAAGTTCTGTGGCACTGACCAGAGACTGGTTGTGGCTACACAGCAGGTCCACTTCAAAATTCCCTGTCCCTCCAGTGACCACCCTAAGGTGTTTCACCTGGACAGACTAAGGGACGAGGAGTGTGCCGATGGGTTCACCATACAGTCTCTGACCGTGGGTTCACCATGCAGTCTCTGACCCTTTCACAGAACTCAACAACCTGATGGACCTGGTTGCTCTGTGGGAGCTCTTCAAGCATGTAACACTCGAAGCATCTCAGGAGTCCATTGGCCTAAGCCCGAGGGCAAGGGAGAATTCCATCTCCCTGGAGACATTAGAGGCCACTGAAGCATGTCGCAAGGCTCGGCTGAATGGTAATCAAGTCTTGCAGCGCTCCATGGTGCGTAGGGCTCGGACACTGCTGAGAAGGGACAAGGAACAGTTCATCAGGAATCTTGCTGAGGAGGTTG
>NC_051387.1:38716206-38726444 GCF_015228065.2 Penaeus monodon
CCTGCTGAGGGGCGTGGTCATCCCTCCTGGAAGGGAAAGGGGATCGTTGGGATTGTAGCAAATACCGTGGCATTCATGCTCAGCATCCGGGCAAGGTTCTACCCACATTCTTCTAAAAACGGATCCGCAACCACCTACCGGAGTATACTAGTAAATACTAGTGCTTCGAGAAATTTGGGAACGCCGTCATGAGTTGCTCGCAGCCTACATTGACCTCAAGAAGGCGTTTGACTTGGTGCATCGGAACGTATGGGAGATCCTGAGGCTCAGGGGAATTCCGACACAGTTTATGGCCTAATAGCAAGCCTTATACTGGTACTGAAAGTGCTGTAAAGGTGGGGGGGGGTTTATGTCAAACTTCTTCCCTGTTAATTCGGGGGTTTAAAGGGCCCAAAGGTGTGTCCTTGCACCAACACTTTCAACACTTGTATGGACTGGATAATGGGCAGAGTACTAGCCAAAGTCAGTGTGGAGAAACACTAGGCAATATTAAGGTCTCAGCCCTTTGGGACTTTGCCGCGATGATACCTCCTATCGAGTCCTTGGAGTCTCTTGTGGCGGCTCTTGATGCATTTAGCCATGAGGCGAAGCCCCTAGGTCTAGAGGTCTCCTGGACCAAGATAAGATCAGGACTTTTGGGGGCCGTTAGGGGAACCTGTTCAGGTCGATTCATGCTTGGGCGAGGACATGTTATATTATAATATATATTAAATAATTTAAATTTTATATATTTATTTAATATATATAAAATATATTATATATTTTATATATAAATTATATTATATATCAAAAAATCGGTTATCATCTACCACTTGTCTGGGGTGGTTATTTCTTTTGAAAGTGATTGGAGTGGGTGTGAGTTCCCATACATGGTGGTAAAATGGAGTTCTACGGGAAGCCGAAGGGCCTCCCATGTTGGCGGAGGAACTGGGCAGCCATTGTGTTTCTGCTGCTTGCTGAGTGCTCTGGAAGATCATGGGTCAGTGATTCATTCCGGGATCCTCAAATTACCCCGGGGGTGTTTATGCCGCCGCCACACACATACACGAACACAAAATATGGATAATATATATATTATAATATATAAAATATATATATATATATATATATATATACTATAATTTTTATATATATAGCTTAAATTACATTGTGTTGTGTTGGGTTTTTGTGATATGAATAATGCAATACCGCATTTATAAGATAAATAGATCCTCCCTGACAGGACTTAAACTCGGTCATCACATTTCACAAGAACCACTAATAGGAGTTGCAAACAAAGGGTATCACTAGTCATATACATTATCTATCTACTCATAAATAGAGTAGTGATGAAATATATATGCATAGTGTGTTGTATTTTTTGGGGTGTGGTGTTGTGTGTGTGTGGTGTGTGACGAGGGCCCACAGAATAGATATTTGCTTGTGGTTGTGTTACGCATATGTGCCTATATATATATGTATTATATATATATATATATATATATATATATATATATAATATAAAATATATATATTAATATACATATGTGGTGTTGTGTGTGTTGTGATGATATATAAATATAATATGTACAATATGTACAAAAAAATAATTTTATTGGGGACTTATTAATACTATTATGCATTATTTCCACACAAATATCACAACAAAAATGTGCTTCCAGTTGAATAGCAAAATGGGTTAGATGAACGCAGAGTGTTAGCTACAGAGAGCCGTATGTTATACCCAGGATAACTCATAAGGCAAAAACAAGCGTTATGAATTAGGTAGGTTGGAGCACCCTTTTGCAGACCCGAAGAATTAAGATTTTCTCGCCCAGTGTATTTAATGTAAAAAGTCTCTAACCACTGTTTTTTCCCATAGGACCATATGGGTCTGAAAATGGGAGTAAGCCCTGGATATTTAGAGTTAACAAGGAAGTGGCTCACAGAGTTTGAAACAAGGGGCCTTGAAAAACACACACTTGGTCCCTCTGCAAGGTACCGAATCTCCCCTATGCTCTTGTTTATCGAGTTCATGGTCCGTTGCAGACCAATCCATCTATTGACTTCTTGGGTGACAGCCCCGAGTATGGAATATGCTACAAGGTATGTAAAACTCTCTGCAACTTCAACGTCCCCCACCCCAAGCATGGATCGACTGAACGGGTACCCCTAACCCGGCCCCCCAAAGTCCTGAATCTTGGTCCTGATCCAGGGGAAACCCCTAGGCATCTAGCCGCCACCAGTCTTCAAGGACTCAGATAGGATAGCAAAAATCATCGGCAAAAGTCAACGGACCTTGGAATTGCCAAATGTTCTAAATACTGACTTTGGCTAGTGCCTGCCCATTATCCAGTCCATACAGGTGTTGAAAAGTGTTGGTGCAGGACACAGCCTTGCCTCACCCCTGAATTAACAGGGAAGAAGTTTGACAGACCCCTACCACACTTACAGCACTTTCAAACTGGTATAAAGGCTTGCTATTAGGCCAATAGTCTGCATTAGAATTCCCGAGTCTCTGGATCTCCCATAGCAATTCACGATGCACCAAGTCAAACGCCTTCTTGAGGTCGATGTAGACTGCAAGCAACCCATGACCAAACTCACGACGGCATTCCACAATTACTCAAAGCTCTAGTATTTAGTCTATTGTGGACTTGCCAGGAGTGAATCCAGACTGCTCCAGTCTCTGATGCCTCAGTAGGTGGTCGTGGATCCATTTCAGAAGAATGTGGGCGAAAACTTTGCCTGGTATGCTGAGCAGTGTAATGCCACAGTAATTGCTACAGTGTCAACGATCCCCTTTCCCCTTCCATGTCCCTCAACAGGTCAGGGGAAATGGTACCAGACTACCAGATGGCATTCAAGACTGTATGCAAGACACAAGCCATAGGTTCACCCCCAGCCTTTAGCAGTTCAGCAGGGATATCCCATATGCCTGCAGCTTTCCCACTCTTCAGCTTGGAAATTGCCATCCTAACCTCTGTTAGGGTAGAAGGTTCCTCACTGATGGGTGGGTCTGGCACAAGTATTGTGACATTGCTTGCATCCAGGCTAACTGTTGGAGGGTCTACCTGGCACAACTGCTCAAAATACTCCCCAACATGATCTGAGATGATCCATCCATCCATTGATCAGACTGCAGTCATCTGTGAGGAGTGCTTAGAGTTCAGCTTTCTCAGGGCTTGGTTGGCAGGGCGAAGGTCGTTAACCAAGAAATGGTCTTCAACCTCCTCAGCAAGATTCCTGATGAACTGTTACATGTCCCTTCTCAGCAGTGTCTGAGCCCTACACACCAAGGAGCGATACAAGGCCTGATTGTCATTCAGCTGAGCCATGCGACATGCTTCATTGGCTTCCAATGTCTCCAGAGAGATAGAGTTCTGCCTTGCCCTCGGGCATAAACTAATGGACTCCTGGACTGCTTTGAGTGTTTCACACTTGAAGAATTCCCATAGAGCAACTGGATCCATCAGGTTGTCAAGTTCTGTGAATCAGTTAGAGACTGCCATGGTAGACCCAGGGGCACACTCTTCCCTTAGTCTGTCCAAGTGAAATACCTTTGAGTGGCCACTGGAGGGACGGGCAGTTTTGAAGTGGATCTATAGGGTAGCCACAACCAGCCTATGGTCATTGCCACAGAACTCAGCACTCCAGTAAACTCTGCAGTTCTGGAATATCCTCCATTACTTGCTACCAAGAATGTGGTCGATTTTCCTTGGCCACTGTACCCATATCATTATACCATGTCCAGCGATGCAGGTTGAAGTGCTGGTACAAGGAGCCAGAGATCCTCATTCTCTGGGACCTAGCAAAGTCCCGGAGAAGGAGGCTGTTCTCGCTGCTGGGATCAGTTCCCGAGCCATGGGGGCCAACAGACATCTCATAGCCAGCTCAGTCACAGCTGTATACCACATTGAAGTCACCCAGAACAATGCAGATATCTCACTGGGGGCAATTGTCTGCCACAGATGCGAGTTCGGTATAGAACACCTCTTTCACATTGAGTTTACAAACATCAGTAGGAGCGTATACAGCAATAATAGACATGAAGCCAAAAGCATGCCTCAGTCTCAATGCCATAACACACTCATCAACCGGTGTCACCTCAACTACCCGAGGGCTGAAGTCGGCTGAAGATGGCTATGGCTACAGCCTGGAGGTGGTGACTATTACTGTGACCCGACCAGTAGTAGGTGTACCCTACTACTGGTAGGGGACAGCCACCTCCACTCCCAATCACTCTATTCCCTCAATAGCAGAGGTAACCGCTCATCCTGCTGCAAGGACTGGATGTTCAAAGCGCCTACCCAGAAAGCTCACCTGAGGTTAAGTCTCGGGCAGTCACTCTGGGTGCACACCACCACCCCCGCCAACGCTTTCCCAAATAAAGGGGCCCCCTGTCCGCCTGTTGGGTTCCTAAGGGCTTTGCCCCACAAGCTTGATGTGGGTTGGCGCCTGCCAGGGCACAGGCAGGACAAATAGCTCTCATACCCATCCTGCCCCTGATATTTGCCCTCCCAACAGGACCCACAGCCCCCCTTGCTTACTGGGTGGGAGGGACAGCACCCCTCCCCCCAGCATATCCATTTATTAAAGACATTGCCGGAGAGTTATCTGGGGGGAGGAGGACTGGCAAGGCCTACCTCCCCCAAGCTGCTCAATTACCCCATGGTGGCTAGGGGGGTAGGAGTTGGTATGGAGTGAATCACTATGGGAGATCCTGAGACTCGGGAATTCTGACGCAGATTATTGGCCTAATAACAAGCCTTTATACCGGTATTGAAAGTGCTGTAAAGTGTGGTGGGGGTCTGTCAAACTTCTTCCTTATTAATTCAGGGTAAGGCAAGGCTGAGTCCCTGCCCCAACACTTTTCAACACCTGTATGGACTGGATAATAGGCAGAGCTACTAGCCAAAATCAGTGTGGAGCAACACTGGGCATTATCAAGGTCTCAGACCTTGACTTTGCCGATGATGTTGCTATCCTATCTGACTCCCTGGAGTCACTGGTGGTGGCTCTTGATGCATTTAGCAACGAGGCAAAGACATTAGGCCTAGAGGTCTCCTGGACCAAGACCAAGATTCAGAACTTTGGGGGCCTGTTAGGGGAACCCGTTCAGTCGATCCGTGTGTGTATATATATATATATATTTATATATATATATATATATATATATATATATATATTATATATATATATATATAAATATATATATATATATATAATATATATAATATATATATATATATATATATATAATATATATATATTTTATATATATATATATATATATATATATAAATATATATATATATATACACACACGGATCGACTGAACGGGTTCCCCTAACAGGCCCCCAAAGTTCTGAATCTTGGTCTTGGTCCAGGAGACCTCTAGGCCTAATGTCTTTGCCTCATTGCTAAATGCATCAAGAGCCACACCAGTGACTCCAGGGAGTCAGATAGGATAGCAACATCATCGGCAAAGTCAAGGTCTGAGACCTTGATATTGCCCAGTGTTGCTCCACACTGATTTTGGCTAGTAGCTCTGCGCATTATCCAGTCCATACAGGTGTTGAAAAGTGTTGGGCAGGGACTCAGCCTTGCCTTACCCCTGAATTAATAAGGAAGAAGTTTGACAGACCCCACCACACTTTACAGCACTTTCAATACCGGTATAAAGGCTTGTTATTAGGCCAATAATCTGCGTTGGAATTCCCGAGTCTCAGGATCTCCCATAGTGATTCACTCCATACCAACTCCTACCCCCCTAGCCACCACGGGGTAATTGAGCAGCTTGGGGGAGGTAGGCCTTGCCAGTCCTCCTCCCCCCAGATAACTCTCCGGCAATGTCTTTAATAAATGGATATGCTGGGGGGAGGGGTGCTGTCCCTCCCACCCAGTAAGCAAGGGGGGCTGTGGGTCCTGTTGGGAGGGCAAATATCAGGGGGCAGGATGGGTATGAGAGCTATTTGTCCTGCCTGTGCCCTGGCAGGCGCCAACCCACATCAAGCTTGTGGGGCAAAGCCCTTAGGAACCCAACAGGCGGACAGGGGGCCCCTTTATTTGGGACAGCGTTGGCGGGGGTGGTGGTGTGCACCCAGAGTGACTGCCCGAGACTTAACCTCAGGTGAGCTTTCTGGGTAGGCGCTTTGAACATCCAGTCCTTGCAGCAGGATGAGCGGTTACCTCTGCTATTGAGGGAATAGAGTGATTGGAAGTGGAGGTGGCTGTCCCCTACCAGTAGTAGGGTACACCTACTACTGGTCGGGTCACAGTAATAGTCACCACCTCCAGGCTGTAGCCATAGCCATCTTCAGCCGACTTCAGCCCTCGGATAGTTGAGGTGACACCGGTTGATGAGTCTGTTATGGCATTGAGACTGAGGCATGCTTTTGGCTTCATGTCTATTATTGCTGTATACGCTCCTACTGATGTTTGTAAACTCAATGTGAAAGAGGTGTTCTATACCGACCTCGCATCTGTGGCAGACAATTGCCCCCAGTGAGATATTTGCATTGTTCTGGGTGACTTCAATGCGGTATACAGCTGTGACTGAGCTGGCTATGAGATGTCTTTTGGGCCCCCCATGGCTCGGGAACTGATCCCAGCATCGAGAACAGCCTCCTTCTCCGGGACTTTGCTAGGTCCCAGAGAATGAGGATCTCTGGCTCCTTGTACCAGCACTTCAACCCGCATTGCTGGACATGGTATAATGATGCGGTACAGTGGCCAAGGAAATCAACCACATTCTTGGTAGCACGTATGGAGGATCTTCCAGAACTGCAGAGTTTACTGGAGTGCCGAGTTCTGTGGCAATGACCATAGGCTGGTTGTGGCTACCCTATAGATCCACTTCAAAACTCCCGTCCCTCCAGTGGCCACTCAAAGTTATTTCACTTGGACAGACTAAGGGAGGAGTGTGCCCCTGGGTCTACCATGGCAGTCTCTAACCGATTCACAGAACTTGACAACCTGACGGATCCAGTTGCTCTATGGGAATTCTTCAAGTGTGAAACACTCAAAGCAGTCCAGGAGTCCCATTGGTTTATGCCCGAGGGCAAGGCAGAACTCTATCTCTCTGGAGACATTGGAAGCCAGTGAAGCATGTCGCATGGCTCAGCTGAATGACAATCAGGCCTTGTATCGCTCCTTGGTGTGTAGGGCTCAGACACTGCTGAGGAGGGACATGTAACAGTTCATCGGGAATCTTGCTGGGAGGTTGAAGACCATTTCTTGGTTAACGACCTTCGCCCTGCCAACCAAGCCCTGAGAAAGCTGAACTCTAAGCACTCCTCACAGATGACTGCAGTCTGATCAATGGATGGATAGATCATCTCAGATCATGTTGGGGAGTATTTTGAGCAGTTGTGCCAGGTAGACCCTCTAACAGTTAGCCTGGATGCAAGCGATGTCACAATACTTGTGCCAGACCCACCCATCAGTGAGGAACCTTCTACCCTAACAGAGGTTAGGATGGCAATTTCCAAGCTGAAGAGTGGGAAAGCTGCAGGCATATGGGATATCCCTGCTGAACTGCTAAAGGCTGGGGGTGAACCTATGGCTTGTGTCTTGCATACAGTCTTGAATGCCATCTGGTAGTCTGGTACCATTTCCCCTGACCTGTTGAGGGACATGGAAGGGGAAAGGGGATCGTTGACACTGTAGCAATTACTGTGGCATTACACTGCTCAGCATACCAGGCAAAGTTTTCGCCCACATTCTTCTGAAATGGATCCACGACCACCTACTGAGGCATCAGAGACTGGAGCAGTCTGGATTCACTCCTGGCAAGTCCACAATAGACTAAATACTAGAGCTTTGAGTAATTGTGGAATGCCGTCGTGAGTTTGGTCATGGGTTTCTTGTAGTCTACATCGACCTCAAGAAGGCGTTTGACTCGGTGCATTGTGAATTGCTATGGGAGATCCAGAGACTCGGGAATTCTGATGCAGACTATTGGCCTAATAGCAAGCCTTTATACCAGTATTGAAAGTGCTGTAAGTGTGGTAGGGGTCTGTCAAACTTCTTCCCTGTTAATTCAGGGGTGAGGCAAGGCTGTGTCCTGCACCAACACTTTTCAACACCTGTATGGACTGGATAATGGGCAGAGCTACTAGCCAAAGTCAGTATGGAGCAACACTGGGCAATATCAAGGTCTCAGTCCTTGACTTTGCCGATGATGTTGCTATCCTATCTGAGTCCTTGAAGTCACTGGTGGCGGCTAGATGCCTAGAGGTCTCCTGGATCAAGACCAAGATTCAGGACTTTGGGGGCCTGTTAGGGGTACCCGTTCAGTCGATCCATGCTTGCGGTGAGGACGTTGAAGTTGCAGAGAGTTTTACATACCTTGGTAGCATAGTCCATATCTCTGGGCTGTCAGACCAAGAAGTCAATAGATGGATTGGTCTGGCAACGGGAGCCATGAACTCGATCAACAAGAGCATATGGAGATGTCGGTACCTATGCAGATGGACCAAGCTGTGTGTTTTCAAGGCAGATGGACCAAGCTGCGTGTTTTCAAGGCCTCTGTGAGCACTTACTTGTTAACTCTATAATATCCAGGTCTTACTCCATGTTTCAGACCCATATGTCATAATGGGGAAGAAACAGTGGTTAGAGACTTTTTACATTAAATACACTGGCGAGAAACATCTTAATTCTTCTGTCTGCTAAAAGGTGCTCCAACCTAACCTAATTCATAGCTTGTGTTTGCCTGTATGAGTTATCCTGGGTATACATACTGCTCTACTGTCGCTACCTCTGCAGGTTCACTCTGAACATTTGGCTATTCGAACTGAAGTCAATTGTGTGTGTGTATGTGTGTGTGGAAATAAATGCATATATAATAATAAGTGCAATATATATTATATTGTACATATTGTACATATTATTTTTATATATAAATACACACACACACACACACACTATGTATATATATATATATATATATATATATATATATATATATATATATATATATATATATATATATATATATAGGCACATATGCGTACACAACCACAACCAAATATATATGTCTGTGCGCGCGCACACACACACACACACACACACACACACAACATACACACACACATATGCATATATATTCATCACTACTCTAGTATGAGTAGATAGGTAATGTATATGGAGCTAGTGATATCCTGGTTGCGAACTCCTATTAGTGGGTCTTGTGGTATGTGGAGTGACCGAGGTTAGAGTCCTGGTCAGGGAGGGATGCTATTTATCTATATCAATGCGGTATTGCATTATTCATATGCACACACCGCACACACACACACACATGTATATTTAAGCTATATATATATATATATGTATATATATATATATATATATATATATATATATATATATATATATATATATATACATATTTGTGTGTGCGTGTATGTGTGTGTGCGCGCATAAACAGCCCCCGGGTAACTGAGGATCCGGAACTGAGATCACTGACCTATGATCTTCCAGAGCACTCAGCAAGCAGCAGAAACACAAGGGCTGCCCAGTCCTCCGCCAACATGGGAGGCCCTTCGGCTTCCCCGTAGAACTCCATTTTACTCAGCCATGTAGTGGGAACTCACACCCACTCCAATCACTTCTAAACGAAATAAACCACCAGACAAGTGGTAGATGCATACCGATCTATTAATATATATATATATATATATATATATATATATATATATATATATATATATATATATAATATATATAATATATTGTTTATATTTATATATATATAATATATATACATGTCCTCGCCACAAGCATGAATCGACTGAACAGGTTCCCCTAACAGGCCTCCAAAGTCCTGAATCTTATCTTGGTCCAGGAGACCTCTAGACCTAGGGGCTTCGCCTCATTGCTAAATGCATCAAGAGCCGCCACAAGAGACTCCAAGGACTCAGATAGGATGGTATCATCGTCGGCAAAGTCAAGGTCTGAGACCTTAATATTGCCTAGTGTTGCTCCACACTGACTTTGGCTAGTAGCTCTGCCCATTATCCAGTCCATACAAGTGTTGAAAGTGTTGGTGCAAGGACACAGCCTTGCCTTACCCCTGAATTACAGGAAGAGTTTGACATACCCCACCACACTTTACAGCACTTCAGTACCAGTATAGAGGCTTGCTATTAGGCCAATAATCTGTGTCGGAATTCCCCTGAGCCTCAGGATCTCCATAGCGATTCCCGATGCACCAAGTCAACGCCCTTTTGAGGTCATGTAGGCTGCGAGCA
>NC_051387.1:38726544-38741087 GCF_015228065.2 Penaeus monodon
AATATCGTGCACTGGTTTAGATATTATTTTTAAGTTGAACTTAAAAATATATATTCTGTACTATTGCGAATATCTGATTTAAAATATTAAGTAAGTCAAGTAACATTATGATGTGCAAGAAATATAAATCAATTGCTTGTGATATATATAACAAGTATGGAATGAAAGTATTACTTATAAACGTAATTTTATTTCACACATTTATTTCTTTGTTATTTCTTTGTTATTGTTAGTGCCCTAAAGTTGCAGAATTTTTTTGGCTTCACGTATGCTGTTCTTTCTTCAGATGTCTGAACTGTTTCACTTGTCTGAGAAAACTCCTCTCTTATTTAATTTTTTTTCGCATAGGTTGATCATAAAGCTATTTCATATTCATCTTGCTATCTTTATAGCATTTCTTCCTCTCAGAGACTTAGTTCCTCGTTAAGCCCTTCCTCTGGAGTGGTGCAGTAAATGGATTAGGTTCTCGTTCAGTTGGGTGTGAAAGTATCGATGGAGCCCAAAAAGTTGACATACTGGTCAAAGAAGATGGGCATTTAGCACTGAAAGAAGTCGGTGGAACTGGGGCCAGTGGTAAATTGATGTAAAGGAACTGAGTGGGAAAAACAAGTTTTGTAAATTTTTTTGCATATAAGTCTTAGCATTTCTTGAAACTGTAGAATTGTTAATTGTATACTTGTTTCATTCTGAACTTCAGGGTATTCAGTAGCAGACTTCAGGTTCAGTGGCCACACTGTCATATCGTCTTTCGATGTATTCCAGCCCTCCCTTCAGCAACATCTACTGTTAAAGCAGTGTACTTTGGGGGGCACCCCAAATCAGTTCCCATTTTCTTGACAAAACTGTTGTGTTCTTTCTTTACTTTTGAATAGAAAGTAGTATGGTTTGTATTTCGTAACTTCACATAGGCAACCAATCATTATTCATAACTGATAATTTTCTTAGAAAGAGGTTCTTCATAATGATAATGCTGAATGTAAATGACAAATTATCGACTGACCCAGATTCACACATTCCTGAAAGTATCTGTTGTGCTTCTGATCCCTCCATGTACAAGGATGACCTATGAATCTGCATATAATTTAAATTCTATCACATGTAATTCAAATGTCAGATAGACAAGAATTGTTAAATTTACTTGTTTGCCACGTATGTATTCCCAAGCTTGCTTCAGCTGATTAGTCAACTTGGTAGCTGAGTCAGCATTAAAGATATTTCTTGTGCTTTCCTATTTTCCCTGCTTGCAAAAGATGACTCCAGG
Organism: Penaeus monodon; assembly: GCF_015228065.2. Taxonomy (NCBI): domain Eukaryota; kingdom Metazoa; phylum Arthropoda; class Malacostraca; order Decapoda; family Penaeidae; genus Penaeus; species Penaeus monodon. The sequence goes on from NC_051387.1 coordinate 38,727,806, forward strand.
GTTATACATATTTTAATTAATTGCATGACTATGATCAGCGATGAGAGAGATTTTCTCGTTCCGCACGCCATGGTTGTTTGGGCAGCTGGCATGGTTCCTGCACACAATTTTGGAATTAATAAAGCAGTAAAATAGGATGTCTAAAAAAAAAAGTCCATAGTCTCCACCCAGGCATGGCACAACATTCTTGTGTTTTGGTTCATTTCAACAAATTCAAGACTAAAATTATCATTAGTTTGAAAAAAGGTAGGTCGCCATGGTAGTTCTCGAGCCAGTAAAACATCACACAAGAGTATCTACTGTACTAGGTGAATACTCACTGGAAAAACTAGCCACAATATCATCCGTGCCAGATACGTACGTATTCTCTGGGGAAAATGTCCTTGGTATCTATTGTGCCAGGTTAGTACTGGATTGAGATAGCTCCTTTGCCAGGTTAGTACTGGATCGAGAAACCTCCCGTGACAGGTTAGTACTGAGTTGAGATAGCTCCTGTGCCAGGTAAATAACACATATGAAAGCAACTACAGTATTCACACTGGAATAATTAGTCCCAATATCATCCGGGCTTGGTAAGTATACATAGGGATATAATTGACCATGAAATCAAGCATCCTTGGTAAGTATTCTTTAGGAAAATGTCTATGATATCTATTGTGCCAAGTAGATTTTGGAGCAATGAGAAAAAAATATTTATAGGAAGAAGTAAGTAATGTCTGTACTGGCTTATCTCCATGACTGTCCATTTTGAATAACATATTGTTACTAATCAAGTGACTGTGTCAGTGGTTACAAAAACTACTATGTAAACTGGAACTATGTTTAATTGCATTTCATCATGTAGTCAAGACTGCTATATTACCTGCTGTGCCAGGTAAATATCACAAAACGAATACAGTATTAACTGTATTAGATGAGAATTCATTTTGGAATAACTAAATATAACAGCCCTGCTAGTTAAGTATTTACAGGGAAACAACTGCCCATCATATCTACTACGTTTGTTAAGAATATTTCAAGAAAAAAAAAATGTCCATGATAACTATTATCCCAGATAAGAAGTGAGATCAAGGTAGTTACTATGCGAGGTAATAATCATGCATATATATATATATATATATATATATATATATAATATATATATATATATATACATAAATATATATACATATATATACATATATATATATATATATATATATATATTACATATATATACATATAATATTATATATATATATATATAATATATATAAGATTTATATATATAATATATACATACATATATAACATATTAATATATATATATATATATAATATATATATATATATATATATATATATATAATATAAAACAAACCTCCCTGACCAGGCCTCGAACCTAACTCACTCCGGTATGAAACCAGAGGGCCAGTACCAAACCAACCATGCCACACCACCCACTAAAAGGAGTGTGCAACTAGGATCTAACTAGCTCCATAGACATTACCTATCTACTCATACATGAGTAATGATAGCAAGGTTTTACACACACTGCCCATGGCACTCAGTGGAAATTGATTTAGAAATTCGAAACCGAAGTCAAATGTACTGAGGTGTGTATATATATATGAGAGATGGAATAATGCAATGCCACATTGATATAGATATATAACAATCCTCCCTAACCAGGCCTCGAACCTTGGTCACTCTGAGTATGAAACTGGAGGGCCAGTACTAAACCAACCATGCCACACCACCCACTAAAAGAAGTGTGCAACTAGGATGTAACTAGCTCCATAGACATTACGTATGCACTCATACAGGAGTAATGATAGCAAGGTTTTACACACACTCTCTGTGGGCACTCAATGAGGCACTGCATTATTCCATATCTCACCTCTCAGTCCTGGAGACTGAGCGATGCTGTATGCTGCACCCTGCAACTAGCAACACATCTCTTTGGTCCTCTATTCTAGTTAGACATGTAGCTTGATCAAGGCCCGGTTAGTCAATCGGCTGGTCAAATATGGCTAGGGTCAAGCAAGCACTGTTCAGTCATATATGCGACTGTCATCAGTACTGTAATAATGGCTGCATATATTTCCTCACTACCCCTGTGGCTGCTGGAAGATTTTAAGCCCAACTTATAGCTTCCCCTTGTTGGAATCCATGGTGGGTGGGTGGGGTAAAGAAATGAAGAATTCTAATTTGTATGACTTCAACAAATTTACAAAGGTCTAGCCCTCTCCCTGATTGATTGATTGATTATTTAAAATTATCTGCCGTTTCAACAGCTAAGGTCATTAGCGGCGATGCCTTGTTAAATAGAAATATTAAAATGTTTAAAACTTTAAAAATTTGAATAAAATTCTTACAAAAAACAATAAAAAAAAAAAAAAAAAAAAATCAAAGCATAAAAAATCTCTAAGATAAAAATATTGCAAAAAATATTATGCCAAATTAAATTTTATTGAAAATATTATCTCCTAAGGAATCTAATAAGACCCTCTATTCACAATCCCCCCCAAATCATTCTTTAGTGTATATGGGGGGACAAGTACATACTCTTTGGCGAGATGCTGCACATTTTTTCCATAATGTGCGATCTTTTAATGGCTCTTCACCCTTTCCAAAGTGTTTGCTTTAGCCATATCGCCCCAGAGTCAATCTTGTTGCCCGATCTTAGTTTTGGTTAATGCAATTTCCCACTTTTCGGTTATGGGGGTGCAGTCACCCAACGCCAAGGTCTCTCAAAATCTCTTGCATTTATTTCCGGGATATCCCCCATTTTTTCCTTCCTTTTTTACAAAGAAAACCTCCTAATTTGGGGGGTTTTTCGGGTCGGTTTTGTGGGAGGGAAAACTAGCATCCAAGGTGAGCAGCAGCTCCCCTTGGGCCTTTGATCAGCTCGCTAATTCCCACTGATACCAAATGCCTGGCCCCCAAACCAAGTTATTTTTTTTCGTGTTGCATCAGTGCAACCCAAATTTTGAATTTCTCTTCTACTGGTGTGATGAGTTTAACCCTTTGATTGTTTGCAAGGCACTACGAGAGTCACAATTGAAGGGTTCGTAAGGTCTGTATTTTAACTGCTGCAAGGAGGGGAAAAACTCTGCAGTGAAACGAGGCTGTAGAGAAAGACTGCCAATGCAGTTTTCCCTTCTGCCACTGCTCAAAGCCCCACCTTTTTCAATTTTCAAACCTCGTATATATTGCCTCTGACCCTTGGACTTAGAAATATCTAAAAATTTCTCCGACTTCTGCTTCGATTCTCCCAATTCCGACCAAACCCAGCTCGTTTTGTTTTAGCCCAAAGGGGGGGAATTTGGGGGAAATTCCAACAGCCAGAACCTTAGTGAACTTAAATTAAGTTTCTCAAGATTCCTCTTTTTTTCCTACCATAAATGGGCTACCCTCAAGGGGGTTAAAACCAATCGGGTTTAGGGGACCCCAGAATCCTTTGTAGTCTCGTGTAGAAAATCGGTTCATGTAGCCCCGGTGTTATAATTTGGTTCTCCACTCTCACAAGGGGGACTCCACAGGTGAGCCCAAAGCCCCTTACAGATTCTAGAGCTTCTTTATAACCGAGCCCAAACATTTGGAAAACTGGGTTTTTGCAGAAGAATCCCTCAAGCCATAATCAGCTTACTAGAAAAGCGCTCGGTAAGCCGCAGAACTTGTGCGTCCCCCCCCAAAGATAGATTTAAAGAACCCCCAAAAACTAAGCGTTTTTGTCCTTCACTTTTAACTTTTTTGATTGGGGCACCCATGTAAGCCTTGATAAAAAAATTAGACCAATATTCACCTCTTGGAAAAATTCAGTGGGTTTGCTCCTAAATAGGGGAAGGATGGAATTTTCCTCTTTTGTGGAAATGTTAGCCATGGTCTTGTTTGGGAAAAAATTTAAACCCCATGTTATGTTTCCCACTGTACAACCGATTTAGCGTCTGCATCGTCCTTGCACACCCTGTAAGCTTCCCTCCTGGCATTCAGTGTAAAGCATCCAATATAGTTCATAAAAAGACTTAAAACAACTTTTACAATTCATTATAGAAAGGGGAAAAACAGGGCCCACACTTAAGACACTCCCTTGGGGGCCCCCTTAAAAGGATTTCCAGGTTAGAAAAATTTTTCCCCCCGAATTCTAATTTTTTTACAAGGAAATTTGTATAAAGGTAGGAAAAGCTCCTCTTAAACAAGTCATACAGCTTCATGGTATGCTGTTCCAAAGTTGTTCATAACCCTTTTTTAAAGGCCAAAAAGAAGACGCAAAACTTACGTCGCTGTGCGAAGGAATTTTCCGTATAGCGTTTCCACCCCAAAAGTGCATCTGGGGTTGATCTAAATTTTTAAAAGTCTATTGATAGGGGTCACACGTTTCTTTTTCTGCAGCCATGTCAACCTGAAGTTTACCTTTTTCCCCATCGCTTGCAGATGCGCTGGTGAGAGAAATTGGCTGAAATTTTCCCTGTTGGGAACACCCCGGGCCCGGGTTTTGGGGGACGGGAATGATTAAACCTTTTTCCATTTTGGATGGCACGGGTCCCCTCCTATGACCCCTTTAATGGGTCCAAACAGGAATTCGGGGAGGTCCCCGGTAAGTGAAAAATTCATTTGATATGGAATTCGTCACTTCCTGGGGCGTCTTACGGCAGAGCGCAAAGCAAGTCCATCCCCTTTGTAAAAATTGGCAATTTGTAGGAGTTCTCTGCAGTGCTCGAAAAAAACGACATGGGTGTTTTTTCCTGTACAGAAGGGAGAATCGAGCAGTAAAAAGATGCCCCAGAGGAGATCTCTGCCATGGATTTAGTTAGCTCTTTGGCAAAACTTTTTTTTTTTGTGATGATTAACCCTCCCCTTCAAAGCAGGTTGTGTTGGATGTGCTTTTCCAGCAATCTTACCACCTTGGGGGGTCGTTTCAATGTCCCTTTAAAGCAGCTTTCCCTTCCTACGGTTGTTGGGATTTATCAGACCCTGGTACCGGGGTCGACGGTACTGTCCGCCTTTTGGGGAAAGGTGCCTTCTGCTCAAGGTAATTTGTGTGTGAGGGGATTAAACATCTTGAAAAACACGGAAATCATTAACAGATCCTTGAAATACGCGTTGATCTAAAAGATGCCATCTGCATGTTCAAGTCGCCATTTCCCGGGCCCCCCCCAAAAAAAAAAAAATTCACCCCCTCCCAAAATATTAAAAATGGGCGCTTTTCCCTGTAATCTTCCCTGACTGCCAAAAAAGTTCACTGTGAATCGGTGAGCCTATTGATAGGTCTATATTGGAGAATGTCCCCTTTGAATTTTGGAAATGTGGGAGTGGTAAAATGTTAGTAAAAGCACTACTCTTAAAAAAAGACTCCAAGGCCCCCCTCGAGGGTTGCCAAAAAGTCTCCCCAAGGGGGTGCCCCACCTTTAAATCTCCCCGAGTAAAATGGGTGTGGCAACTGCCTATGTAGATTTTCCAAATCATTTAGTTTAGATTATGTGGAGGAAGGGAGTGGATGCACTGTGTAAAGGGCGTGTTAACCTATTCTCAAGCCTTCACCTGCAGTGTTATCGCCTGGAAGGGAAAATCAGGCGTACCTACTGCCCCTCCTTAGGCCATTATTAAAGGTCCCATAAGGGCCAACTTGAAATTCTCAGGGGAAAAGGAACGTTTTTCCCTTGGTCAAATCCCCTTGTAGGGATACCAAAAAGATTACATAAGCTAAAGGGTGTTGCGTTTTTTCCCTTTTGCTGAATTCCCCCGAAGTTCCAATGAATTAGGGGATCCATTTCTTTATATTTTTTTCTTTTAAAATGTTTGGGAGCACCTGTGGGCAAGGTTTGCCCCCCCACCTTAAGGCTTCCCTTTCCCCGGGTCCGGTAATACCTTTTTAAGGTTTTTTACCGTGGAACTAGTTTCCCCCCAGGTTTTTTCCCCCGGACAGGCTCAGGGTTTCTTTGCCTGGGCAAAGAACGGACCCGAGCCTTAACTTCAAGGGCATTCTTTCTAGAAACGGAGGCCCCTGTGGATGTTTTGGAAGCTGGAGTCTTTTGGACAGGGTTTGGATTCCTTTGCCTGGGGAAACGACGTGCCTGAGCCTTTATTTAGGGGGATTCGCCTGCGCAGAGGCCCCTGTGATGTGGGGGCAGCTGGAGTGTACCATTTTAGGCCTCTGGAGCCAAATGATGGCTCCAAAAACCTTACTTTGGTAGGAGGGTCTCCTCAATAACCCCACTCCGACTCCGTTTCTGGTGGAACAATCACCAGAAGCATGTCGCAATTTGGGGTGAGGTTAAAGGGAAATGGCAAGTGTGTTGTAAGAAAACATTAAGGGCAAGGTGGTGGGAAGGAGGATGGGCTAGAACCGGCAAAGGGCCTACCTGGCTGTCAAACGCACAGGGCACGTCGTTTTTTCCCCTGGAAACTAAATTTCTCCTTGCTCCTTATTCCAATATTCCTTTTCAAATTTGTACCTTTTACATTTCTTTGAAAAAGCTTCAGAGCTTCTTGCGTGGTAAAAAGCATATTGGACCTGGCCCGTTGTATTCCCTTTATGACCTTTTCCCCAAATTTAAACCCTACTATTGGTTGTCCATTTTCTTTAAAAAAGCAAGAGTTTGGCTCCAGCCCCTAAACCCCGGCAGTGAAAGCACTGCATAGGGTTGGGCACTATGGCTTTACCCTTTAGGTGGTCCCTGTCTTTAAACCGATTCTGGAAGAACAATGTTTAAAAAATTTGGGAAAAGGCTGGTGTCGACTGTTCCAAACCATCAACTTTCTTCTTAAAAAGTTTTAAAAAGCCTACATTAAAATTTTCTTTCCTTAACGTTTCCCTCAGAATACCCATAGGGCTCGGGAAAAGACAATTTCCCCTTTCACTGTTGAGGTTTTGTGAAGAACATGAAAATTTAGCCCCCGGAATGTCGCATATCGCACCCGACGGTCACTCTCGTCTGGTGAGAAAACCCCAACTATCCTTCCATTCGCTGTGGGGGTGATCGATATCACTTTACATACCAACTATTTTTTGATGTACTTCGAAAAATATCAAGATCCATGATGGATACCCCATCAATGGTCTTCACTACCAGGTACTTCTATTGAAAGCTTTTTATTTAAGGTAAGTTTGCTTTAGTGGACTGGGAGAACTTTTCCCCTTCTTTCCTGGTTTTGGGGGCCCCGGGAACCCTTACTTTCCCTTCTTCCGTTTGGAATGGAAAGGTTTCCAAAATGACAATGTGTGTATCTAAGGGGTGGTTGAGGGGTTCGTAGGTCGTCAGGGAGAGGGGGGTGTCTTTGTAAAAATTTTAGTACTTACAAAAAAGAATTCTTCATTTTCCTCACCCCCCCCCCCACCATGGAGTCCAACAAGGGGAAGCATGGTGGGGCTCAAAAATTCCCCAAAAGCCACAGGGGCAATGAAGGGAAAAATACGCAGCCCTATTACAGGACTATGGCAGGCGGGACCTTGCCTACCACTGAATAGGCCTGCTTGACCCTAGCCATATTTGACCCGCCGTTGGTTTGACCCGGGCCTTGATCAAGCCCCCGTCTAACCAGAATGAAGGGCCAAAAAGGTGTGTTTCTAGCGCGGGCATAGCGTGCAGCATCGCTCAACCTCCAGGACTCCTGCTCCTGGTAATCGGGATACCATGCACGGCAAAACACGTGGGAGAGTTTTTCCCTGGTCCCCAAGAGGAATGAACCAGGGGTTGGGGACACCCTCCCCTCTATAGGCCTTGGGGCACCAGGAAACCATTTTGTCTCATCCCTCCACTGGTGACCCCTCCAGTTGGGGCCCCCTGGTCCGGCCACCAGATCATTGGGACCTCAAGCCTCCCCAACGCGGCAAGGCGGCTTCCGTTAGGGGGGCCCTCTCCCTGACAACCTACACAATATCCTGGCCATTCCCCCCCCGGACATCAATGTCCCCCTGGAACTTTCCCTTCCAAAAAGGGGAAAAATAAATCTGATGGTTCCCGGGCTCCCAGGCCAGGTAAGAAAGAGAAAAGTTTCTCCTCAATCCATTAAGGAAATCTTACCTGTTAAATATGATAGCAATTCATATCGTAGGTACCTAGTAGTGAAGACCATTGTTGGTATATCAATCATGGATCTAGATATTTTTGAAGTACATCAGAAAATAGTTGAGGTGTGTCAACGTGATCCTCGCATCACCCCACAGCAAGACGGTAGCCTGATAGTTGAGGTTTCATCAGATGAGAGTGACCGTCTGCATGCAATATGCAACATTTCTGGGCTCAAGTTTCATGTTCTCCTCACAAGACCTGATGAGGTTTTCTGAGGAGAAGCTGTTAGAGGAGCTAAAGAATTTTAATGTAGGGGCAGTATAATGTTTTAAGAAGAAAGTTGATGGTTTGGAACAGTTGACACCTGCTCTCCTTCTAGCTTTTGAAACATTAGTCCTTCCAGAATCAGTCAAGTTGGCGTGGTACCACCTCAGGGTGGTTTTAAGGAAAATGGACAACCAAGAGTATGTGTAAAGTGTGGTACAAAGCCAATCAAGAAGGTGACAACTGTCCAGGCCCAATATGCTATTACCACTGCAAAGAAGCTCATGAAGCTTCTTTAAAGCAATGTAAAAGGCACAAGAAAAAAAAGTATTGGTAATAAGGAGCAAGGAGAAAGTTTTCCAAAGGCAAAACGATGTGATTGATTGATTATTTTAAATTATCTGCCGTGTCAACAGCTAAGGTCATTAGCGGCGAATACCCTGTTAAATAGAAATATTAAAATGTTTAAAACTTTAAAAATCTATCAATAGATATCTTATAAATAACAATAAACAAATAAAAAATCAAAGCATAAATATTATACTCTAAGTGTATAAAATTATTGCATAAACATTATGCATAATTAAATTTTATTAAAAATATTAGTCTCTCTAAGGAAACTAATAAGACCCTCTATGTCACAATCCTCCCCCAATACATTCTTCAGTGTATATGGGGGAAACAAGTACATACGTCTTTGCTCTGAGAATGTTGTACATCTTTCCACTACATGTGCGATTGTTAAGGGCTCTTGGTATCCCTCACAAAGTGCTTGACTTTTTCCCACTGACACCAACATGCGCTGGCACCCAACACAGAGTTATCTTTTTACGTGTTGACATCAGTGCAAGCCAATCTTGAACCTCCCTCACTATTGGATGTGATGAGTTTAAACTCTTGATTGCTTGCAAGGCACTACGAGAGTCACAATATATCACAATAGAATGGTTCATAAGATCTCTAGTCATCTTAACTGCTGCAAGGATGGCATGTTACTCTGCAGTGAAGATCGAGGCTGCTAGAGAAAGACTGCCAGATGCAGTCTTCCCTCTGCTCACTGCTGCAAAGCCCACACCATTTCCAGATTTCGAACCATCTGCATATATTGCGTCCAATCCTTGGTACTTAGAAATGTGCTGAAGAAATCTCTCTCTGACTTCCGTTTAAGCTTTCTCCCCTTTCCCAATTCCGACCAAATCCAGCTTGACTTGATTAGTCCAAGGGGGGAATTGGGGAATTCTAACAGCCAGAACCTTAGTGAGATTTCAATTAAGTTATTCTACAAGATTCCTCATTTTCCTACCATATGATCGGCTATCCTCAAGGGGGTTGAAAACCAATTTGGATGTAGGATATCCCGGAATCCTTTGTAGTCTTGTGTAGTAAATCAGGTTCATGTAGTCCCGGTGTAATGAAAGAGGTGGTTCTCCACTCTCAGCATACAGGGACTCCACAGGTGAAGACCTGAAAGCCCCTGTACAGATTCTGAGATCTTCATTTGGAACCGAGTCCAACATCCGGAGAACAGTGGGAGTTTGCAGATGAATAAGCTTCACATCCATAGTCAAGCTTACTACGAATAAGCACTCGGTAAAGCCATAGAAGCGTTGTGCGGTCTGCACCCCAAGGTAAATGTGAAAGAACCCGCAAAACACTAAGTACTTTTGTAGCTTTCACTTTTAACTATTTGATGTGAGGCACCCATGTAAGTCTTGAGTCAAAAATTAGACCCAAGTACTTCACCTCTTGGACAAATTGCAGTGGGTTTGCTCCTAAATAGAGGGAAGGTTGAACTTCTCCTCGTTTGTGGAAATGTATAACCATGGCTCTTTGCTTGGAGATAATTTGAACCAATGATATGTTGCCCATGTACAAACACCTGTTTATTGCAGTCGGCATTCGTCCTTGCACTCTGTATAGCTTCCTCCTGAGCAGTACAGGTAAAGTCATCCACATACGATTACATAACAGCACTTGGAACAACCTTTGACGAATCATTAATAGCAAATGGCAAACAGGGTCGACACTTGGAGTAAAGACACTCCCTTGTGGGACCCCGCCTTCCAGTTGATCTTCCAGGTTAGAGGAAACTGTTTTCCTACCCGAACATCTAAACTTCCTGTCACACAAGGAACTTTGTATGAAGTAGGTAATGCCTCCTCTTAAACAATCAAACATGTGACCCGTATGCTTTGCACAGCCCAGGTAAGTCCATTTTCTTCGTTCTAGCCCATCCTCCTAGCGCCAAACACTGTGCCCTCCAAGACTTCTTACACCACACACTCTCCACTACTCTGCATTCGTCCTTCACATCCGTACGCTTCCTCTGAGCAGTCACAGTGTAAAGTCATCCACATATGATTCATGAAGACAGTACTTTGGAACCAACCTTTACGATGTCATTTATAAGCAATGCAAACAGGTCACAACTTAAGACCTCCCTTGTGGGACCCTTCCAGTTGATCTTCAGGTTAGAGAAACTGCTTCCTACCCGAACTCTAAACTTCCTGTCAGCAAGGAAGCTTTGTATGAAGGTAGGTAATGCTCCTCTTAAACCAATCAAAACAATGTGACCATGTGCTTTGCACAGCCAGGTAAGTCCATTTTTTCGGTTTTAGCCCATCCTCCTTAGTGCCAACCTGTGCCCTCCAGTGCTTCTTACACCACACACTCTGCCACTTCCTTTAAACTTCAGTCCTCAATTGCTGTAACTGCCTTTGGTGAATTGTTCCACCAGAAATGGAGTAGGAGTGAGGGGTCTATTGAGGAGACTCCTTCTCTCAAAGTAATGTCTTTGGAGCCATCAGTTAAGACTCCAGAGGCCTCAACAGTGACAGCTACAGCTGCCACCACATCCACAGGGGCTTCCACTGCCAGGCAGAATGCCTCTGAAGCAAAGGCTCAGGTACACCCTTTGTCTAGGCAAAGGAATTCGGAGCCTGTTTAAAAGATTCATTTCAAAGTAGGGTCTTTGGAGCCGTAAGGAAGGGCTCCAAGGGCCTTAACGGTGACAGCTCCAGCTGCCACCACATCCACAGGGGCCTCCGCTGCTAGACAGAATGCCCCTGAAGCAAAGGCTAAGGTCCGTCCTATGCCCAGGCAAAGAAATCTTGAGCCTGTCCAAAGGAAGCCTGTGGAAACTAATTCCACAGGTAAACAACCCTTCAAAAGATACTCCCAAGATCCTGGAAAGGGACAGCCTAAAAGTGTGGGGCAAACTTTGACCATAGGTCCTGCCAAACACCTTATGAAGAGGTAGTCTGAAGAACTGGATACCCTAATCCAGTGAAACTGTCAGGGAATTCATGCAAAATGGAAAGAATTGCAACATCTGATAGGTTCATATAACCCAGTTTGTGTATGCCTACAAAAGATTATGACCAGGGAAAATCGTCCACCTGCAGAAAACACTGCAGGTGAAGGCTGTGAGAAAAGGCTTGACATGACCTTACACTGTTGCATCCATCTCCCTTCCTCCACATAATCTCAACATAGTTGATTTGGAAGATCTACTTGAGCAGCTGCCACATCTATTTCTACTCTTGGGAGATTTCAATGGTCGGCATCACCTCTGGGGAGACACTTCGTGCAACCCTTGAGGAAGGGCCTTGGAGTCCTTGTTCTCAAGAGTAGATGCAGTTTTACTGTATAGTGACACCCCCACACATTTCCAAAATTCAAACTAGGACATTCTCCAATATAGACCTATCAGTAGGCTCACATGATTCACAACTGAACTTCACTTGAAGACTTACATGGAAGCGACCACTTTCCAACACTTTTGGAGGAGATGAATGGTATTTCATCCAATGGATTGCGGAGATGGCGACTTGAACATTCGGACTGGAATCTTTTTAGATCAGCTCCAGTATTGTAAAGATATGAATGATTTGCAATATATTCAAGTTTCGAATTTCTAAATCAATTTCCATACATTACATTAATATACACTCCCTCTCTCTCTGTCTCTCTCTCTGTCTCTCTCTCTCTCTCTCTCTCTCTCTCTCTCTCTCTCTCTCTCTCTCTCTCTCTCTCTTCCTCTCTCTGTTATAATATATTATATATATATATATATATATATATATATATATATATTGTGTGGTGTGTGTGTGTGTGTGGGGTGTGTGTGTGTGGTGTTGTGTGTGTGTGGGTTTTGGTGAGTGTGTGTGTGTGTGTGTGTGTGTGTGTGTGTGTGTGTTGTGTGTGTGTGTGTGCAAAAAAAGATCATCTCGATAAATTCAGTGTAAACTGATTCCGTGACCTTCGGTGACGTAAGAGCATACCAAGACGTGTCTGTAAATACACACAAAACGGATATATATATTATATATATATATATATATATATATATATATATATATATATATATATATATATGTGTGTGTGTATATCTATCTATCTATCTATCTATCTATATACACATAACCACACACACGCATCTGTCTGTGTATGTGTGTAGAAATATATATGGGAATATATATGGAAATATATTCATATATTTATAATTTTTATAATAATAATTATGACAATTTATTTTATCCCATTTGTTAAATTGGAAATGAGGTGTGACATGCTGTCCGTTTTATATTCCTCCTAAATTACACCCTGTGTCGAAAGAATGACCGGAAGTTAACATCCACTGGCGGCAAGGGATTTGAACGCAGGTCGGAAAGACTGATAGACGAGATCGCTACCACTACACCACAGAGCACACCGTAGTTATGTATATTATATTATATATAATATATATATATTATATATTATAATATTATATATAATATATATATATTTTTATATTATATATATATAATTTAATAATTTTATATATTATTATATATATATCTTTGTATATATAATATATATATATATATATATATATTATGTTATATTACTATATATTTTATAATATTATATTTTAATATTATTATTATATATACATATATATTACTTTTTTTATTTATATATATATTATTTGTATTATATTAAAATTATATATTAATATATTTTATATAATTCTATATTAT
>NC_051387.1:38741187-38756187 GCF_015228065.2 Penaeus monodon
ATATATATATATTATATAATATATATATATATATATATATAACATATATATAAATATTATATATTATATTATATATATATACACATATTTATAAAATATATAATATAATATATATATATATATATATATAATATATATATATACATATATACACACATATTTATATACATAGTATATATATATATATATTATATATATATATATATACCACACAGATATATTATGTTTTATATATATATGATATATATCTATATAATAATTACATATATATATATATTTTATATATATATATATATAATATATATTATATAATATATATATATTATACTTAAGACAGAGACTGAATCGATGTTATGAAAGGCCTACGTCCTGCAGTGTATGTGTGTGTGTGTGTGTGTGTGTCTGTGTGTGTGTGTGTGTGTGTGTGTGTGTGTGTGGGTGTGTGTGTGTCCGTGTGTGTGTGCATGTGTGTGTGTGCGTGTGTGTGTGTGTGTGTGTGTGTGTGTGTGTTGTGTGTGTGTGTGTGTGTGAGGTGTGTGTGTGTGTGTGTGTATATGTATATATGTTAATTATATATACATATATAAATGTACCTGCTTATATATAAATAATATGTGTATATATATACATACATATATATATATATATATATATTTTATATATATATATATATTATATATTTTTTTTTTTTTTTTTTTTTTTTTTTTTTTTTTTTTTTTTTTTTTTTTTTTTTTTTTTTTTTTTTTTCAAGACCCACTTATTTCACTGCAGGACATAGGCCTTTCTTAGTTTACTACTAAGAGATTATTTGGCAGTGCCACCCCTGCCTGATTGGATGCCCTAATCAACCGCGGCTGGGCGCACTAACAACTATGCCACGGCGGCGACTTCCCCTATGACACTTGCGTTTGATTTTCTCAAGGCGATATGTCGTTTTCTCGCCGTGAGATCGGGCTCGAGCCAGCAGTCGGAGCGCAATTTTTACGACTGCCGCGGCGGGAACTGAACTCTAATCACTGGACCATCGCGACATTCATTTATATGTATATATGTATATATATATGTGTGTGTATATATATATATATATATATATATATATATGTATATATGTATATATATACATAATATCTATATATATATATATATATATATATATATATATATATATAATATATATATATATATACACACACGGATCGACTGAACGGTTCCCCTAACAGGCCCCCAAAGTTCTGAATCTTGGTCTTGGTCCAGGAGACCTCTTGGCCTTGGAACTTTGCCTCATTGCTAAACCCATCAAGAGCCACCACCAGGGACTCCAGGGAGTCAGATAGGATAGCAACATCATCGGCAAAGTCAAGGTCTGAGACCTTGATATTGCCCAGTGTTGCTCCACACTGATTTTGGCTAGTAGCTCTGCGCATTATCCTTCCATACAGGTGTTGAAAAGTGTTGGGCAGGGACTCAGCCTTGCCTTACCCCTGAATTAATAAGGAAGAAGTTTGACAGACCCCACCACACTTACAGCACTTTCAATACCGGTATAGAGGCTTGTTATTAGGCCAATAATCTGCGTTGGAATTCCCGAGTCTCAGGATCTCCCAAAGTGATTCACTCCATACCAACTCCTGCCCCCCTAGCCACCATGGGGTAATTGAACAGCTTGGGGGAGGTAGGCCTTGCCAGTCCTCCTCCCCCCAGATAACTCTCCGGCAAAGTCTTAATAAATGGATATGCTGGGGGAGGGGTGCTGTCCCTCCCACCCAGTAAGCAAGGTGGCTGTGGTCCTGTTGGGAGGGCAAATATCAGGGGGGAGGATGGTATGAGAGCTATTTGTCCTGCCTGTGCCCTGGCAGGCGCCAACCACATCAAGCTTGTGGGGGCAAAGCCCTTAGGAACCCAACAGGCGGACAGGGGGCCCCTTTATTTGGGACAGCGTCGGCGGGGTTGGTGGTGTGCACCCAGAGTGACTGCCCGAGGCTTAACCTCAAGTGAGCTTTCTGGGTAGCGGCTTTGAACATCCAGTCCTTGCAGCAGGGAGAGCGGTTACCTCTGCTATCGAGGGAATAGAGTGATTGGGAAATGGAGGTGGCTGTCCCCTACCAGTAGTAGGGTACACCTACTACTGGTCGGGTCACAGTAATAGTCACCACCTCCAGGTTGTAGCCATAGCCATCTTCAGCCGACTTCAGCCCTCGGATAGTTGAGGTGACACCGGTTGATGAGTGTGTTATGGCATTGAGACTGAGGCATGCTTTTGGCTTCATGTCTATTATTGCTGTATACGCTCCTACTCATGTTTTTAAACTCGATGTGAAAGAGGTGTTCTATACCGAACTCGCATCTGTGGCAGACAATTGCCCCCAGTGAGATATTTGCATTGTTCTGGGTGACTTCAATGCGGTATACAGCTGTGACTGAGCTGGCTATGAGATGTCTGTTGGCCCCCATGGCTCGGGAACTGATCCCAGCAGCGAGAACAGCCTCCTTCTCCGGGACTTTGCTAGGTCCCAGAGAATGAGGATCTCTGGCTCCTTGTACCAGCACTTCAACCCGCATCGCTGGACATGGTATAATGATGCGGGTACAGTGGCCAAGAAAATCGACCACATTCTTGGTAGCAAGTAATGGAGGATATTCCAGAACTGCAGAGTTTACTGGAGTGCTGAGTTCTGTGGCAATGACCATAGGCTGGTTGTGGCTACCCTATAGATCCACTTCAAAACTGCCCGTCCCTCCAGTGGCCACTCAAAGTTTATTTCACTTGGACAGACTAAGGGAGGAGTGTGCCCCTGGGTCTACCATGGCAGTCTCTAACCGATTCACAGAACTTGACAACCTGACGGATCCAGTTGCTCTATGGGAATTCTTCAAGTGTGAAACACTCAAAGCAGTCCAGGAGTCCATTAGTTTATGCCCGAGGGCAAGGCAGAACTCTATCTCTCTGGAGACATTGGAAGCCAATGAAGCATGTCGCATGGCTCAGCTGAATGACAATCAGGCCTTGTATCGCTCCTTGGTGTGTAGGGCTCAGACACTGCTGAGAAGGGACATGTAACAGTTCATCAGGAATCTTGCTGAGGAGGTTGAAGACCATTTCTTGGTTAACGACCTTCGCCCTGCCAACCAAGCCCTGAGAAAGCTGAACTCTAAGCACTCCTCACAGATGACTGCAGTCTGATCAATGGATGGATGGATCATCTCAGATCATGTTGGGGAGTATTTTGAGCAGTTGTGCCAGGTAGACCCTCTAACAGTTAGCCTGGATGCAAGCAATGTCACAATACTTGTGCCAGACCCACCCATCAGCGAGGAACCTTCTACCCTAACAGAGGTTAGGATGGCAATTTCCAAGCTGAAGAGTGGGAAAGCTGCAGGCATATGGGATATCCCTGCTGAACTGCTAAAGGCTGGGGGTGAACCTATGGCTTGTGTCTTGCATACAGTCTTGAATGCCATCTGGTAGTCTGGTACCATTTCCCCTGACCTGTTGAGGGACATGGAAGGGGAAAGGGGATCGTTGACACTGTAGCAATTATTTGTGGCATTACACTGCTCAGCATACCAGGCAAAGTTTTCGCCCACATTCTTCTGAATGGATCCACGACCACCTACTGAGGCATCAGAGACTGGGGCAGTCTGGATTCACTCATGGCAAGTCAACAATAGACCAAATACTAGCAGCTTTAAGTAATTGTGGATGCCGTCGTGAGTTTGGTCATGGGTTTCTGTAGTCTACATCGACCTCAAGAAAGGGGTTTGACTCGGTGCATTGTGAATTGCTATGGGAGATCCGAGACTCGGGAATTCTGATGCAGACTATTGGCCTAATAGCAAGCCTTTATACCAGTATTGAAAGTGCTGTAAGTGTGGTAGGGGTCTGTCAAACTTCTTCCCTGTTAATTCAGGGGTGAGGCAAGGCTGTGTCCTGCACCAACACTTTTCAACACCTGTATGGACTGGATAATGGGCAGAGCTACTAGCCAAAGTCAGTATGGAGCAAAACTGGGCAATATCAGGTCTCAGTCCTTGACTTTGCCGATGATTTTTGCTATCCTATCTGAGTCCTTGAAGTCACTGGTGGCGGCTAGAGGCCTAGAGGTCTCCTGGA
The DNA here is from genome assembly GCF_015228065.2 of Penaeus monodon. Taxonomy (NCBI): domain Eukaryota; kingdom Metazoa; phylum Arthropoda; class Malacostraca; order Decapoda; family Penaeidae; genus Penaeus; species Penaeus monodon. The sequence goes on from NC_051387.1 coordinate 38,745,299, forward strand.
TCAAGACCAAGATTCAGGACTTTGGGGGCCTGTTAGGGGTACCCGTTCAGTCGATCCATGCTTGCGGTGAGGACGTTGAAGTTGCAGAGAGTTTTACATACCTTGGTAGCATAGTCCATATCTCTGGGCTGTCAGACCAAGAAGTCAATAGATGGATTGGTCTGGCAACGGGAGCCATGAACTCGATCAACAAGAGCATATGGAGATGTCGGTACCTATGCAGATGGACCAAGCTGTGTGTTTTCAAGGCAGATGGACCAAGCTGCGTGTTTTCAAGGCCTCTGTGAGCACTTACTTGTTAACTCTATAATATCCAGGTCTTACTCCATGTTTCAGACCCATATGTCATAATGGGGAAGAAACAGTGGTTAGAGACTTTTTACATTAAATACACTGGCGAGAAACATCTTAATTCTTCTGTCTGCTAAAGGTGCTCCAACCTAACCTAATTCATAGCTTGTGTTTGCCTGTATGAGTTATCCTGGGTATACATACTGCTCTACTGTCGCTACCTCTGCAGGTTCACTCTGAACATTTGGCTATTCGAACTGAAGTCAATTGTGTGTGTGTATGTGTGTGTGGAAATAAATGCATATATAATAATAAGTGCAATATATATTATATTGTACATATTGTACATATTATATTATATATAAATACACACACACACACACACATATGTATATATATATATATATATATATATATATATATATATATATATATATATAGGCACATATGCGTACACAACCACACGCAAATATATATGTCTGTGCGCGCGCACACACACACACACACACACACACACACAACATACACACACACATATGCATATATATTCATCACTACTCTAGTATGAGTAGATAGGTAATGTATATGGAGCTAGTGATATCCTGGTTGCGAACTCCTATTAGTGGGTCTTGTGGTATGTGGAGTGACCGAGGTTAGAGTCCTGGTCAGGGAGGGATGCTATTTATCTATATCAATGCGGTATTGCATTATTCATATGCACACACCGCACACACACACACACATGTATATTTAAGCTATATATATATATATATGTATAATATATATATATATTATATATAATATATTATATATATATATATATATACATATTTGTGTGTGCGTGTATGTGTGTGTGCGCGCATAAACAGCCCCCGGGTAACTGAGGATCCGGAACTGAGATCACTGACCTATGATCTTCCAGAGCACTCAGCAAGCAGCAGAAACACAAGGGCTGCCCAGTCCTCCGCCAACATGGGAGGCCCTTCGGCTTCCCCGTAGAACTCCATTTTACTCAGCCATGTAGTGGGAACTCACACCCACTCCAATCACTTCTAAACGAAATAAACCACCAGACAAGTGGTAGATGCATACCGATCTATTAATATATATATATATATATATATAATTTATATATATAATATATATAATATATAATGTATATATTTATATATATATAATATATATACATGTCCTCGCCACAAGCATGAATCGACTGAACAGGTTCCCCTAACAGGCCTCCAAAGTCCTGAATCTTATCTTGGTCCAGGAGACCTCTAGACCTAGGGGCTTCGCCTCATTGCTAAATGCATCAAGAGCCGCCACAAGAGACTCCAAGGACTCAGATAGGATGGTATCATCGTCGGCAAAGTCAAGGTCTGAGACCTTAATATTGCCTAGTGTTGCTCCACACTGACTTTGGCTAGTAGCTCTGCCCATTATCCAGTCCATACAAGTGTTGAAAAGTGTTGGTGCAAGGACACAGCCTTGCCTTACCCCTGAATTAACAGGGAAGAAGTTTGACATACCCCCACCACACTTTACAGCACTTTCAGTACCAGTATAGAGGCTTGCTATTAGGCCAATAATCTGTGTCGGAATTCCCCTGAGCCTCAGGATCTCCCATAGCGATTCCCGATGCACCAAGTCAAACGCCTTCTTGAGGTCAATGTAGGCTGCGAGCAACTCATGACGGCGTTCCACAATTACTCGAAGCACTAGTATACTAGTATACTAGTAGGTGGTTGCGGATCCGTTTCAGAAGAATGTGGGGAGAACCTTGCCTGGTATGCTGAGCAGTGTAATGCCACGGTAGTTGCTACAATCCCAACGATCCCCTTTTCCCTTCCAGAGAGGGATGACCACGCCCCTCAGCAGGTCAGGGGGAATGGTACCAGACTGCCAAATGGCAGTCAGGACTGTATGCAAGCCCCGAGCCATAGGTTCTCCCCCAGCCTTTAGCAGTTCAGCAGGGATATCACATATGCCTGCAGCTTTCCCACTCTTCGGCTTGGAAATCGCCAGCCTAACCTCTGTTAGGGTAGGAGCTTCCTCGCTGATGGGTGGGTCCGGCACAGGCACTGTGACATCTCTTGCATCCAAGCTAACTGTTGGAGGGTCCACCTGGTACAACTGTTCAAAATACTCAGCCCAACGTTCACGAACCCCAACATGATCTGAGATGATCTGTCCATCCGCTGATCGGACTGCAGTCATCTGTGAGGAAGGCTTAGGGTTCAGTTTTCTCAGGGCTTGGTAGGCAGGGCGAAGGTCATTTACCAAGAAATGGCCTTCGACCTCCTCAGCAAGATTCCTGATGAACTGTTCCTTGTCCCTTCTCAGCATGTCCGAGCCCTATGCACCATGGAACGACGCAAGACTTGATTCCCATTCGGCCGAGCCTTGCGACACACTTCAATGGCCTCTAATGTCTCCAGGGAGATGGAATTCTGCCTTGTCCTTGGGCATACGCCAATGGACTCCTGAGCTGCTTCGAGTGTTATGCGCCTGAAGAACTCCCACAGAGCAACTGGGTCCGTCAGGTTGCTGGGTTCTGTGAATCGGTCGGAGACTGCCATGGCGAACCCATGGGCACACTCCTCCTCCCTTAGTCTGTCCAAGTGAAACACCTTAGGTTGGCCACTGGAGGGATGGGGTAAATCCGGTAAACCCTGCAGTTCTGGAGGATCCTCCATCGTGTGCTAACAAGAATGTGGTCGATCTCCTTGGCCACTGTTCCCGTATCGCTGTACCAAGTCCAGCGATGCGGGTTGGAGCGCTGGTACCAGGAGCCAGAGATCCTCATTTTCTGGGACCTAGCAAAGTCCCGGAGAAGGAGGCTATTCTCACTGCTGGGATCAGCTCCCGAGCCATGGGGGCCGACAGACATCTCGTAGCCAGCTCGGTCACAGCCGGATACCGCATTGAAGTCGCCCAGAACAATGCGAATATCTCGCCGGGGGCAATCGTCTGCCACAGATGCGAGTTTGGCATAGAACGCCTCTTTCACATCGATTTTATATACATCGGTAGGAGCGTATACAGCAATAAGAGACAAGAAGCCAAAAGCATGCTTCAGTCTCAATGCCATAATACGCTCATCAACCGGTGTCACCTCAACTACCGTGGGCTGAAGTCGACTGGAGATGGCTATGGCTACACCCTGGAGGTGGTGACCACACTGATCGTGCCGCTACCAGGTCTTCTCACCTCTGAGAGGGCAGCCACCTCAACTCCCAGTCGCTTCAATTCCCGCGATAGCAGAGGTAACCGCTCATCCTGCCGCAAGGACCGGATGTTCCATGTGCCTACCCGGAAAGCACGCCTGAGATTAAGCCTCGGGTGGTCACTCCAAGTGCACGCAACCTCTGCCGCCCCCGCCGACACAGCCCCAAGTAAAGGGGGTCGGCAGGCTGTGGAACCGCCCATCCACCTGTGGGGTTCCCGAGGGCTTTGCCCCACAAGCTTCATGGTGGGTTGGCGCCTGCCGGGGTGCAGGCGGGACAAGTAACTCTCGTTCTAATCCTGCACCCCGACATTTGCCCTGTATATATATGTATATATATATATATATATATATATATATATATATATATATATATATATAAATAATATATTATATAAATATAAAATAAATTATATATATATATAAGATATATATAATTATATATTTTATAAATTATATATATATTATATTTATATATATATATATAATATATATATATATATTATATATTTTATATATATATATATATATATATATATATACAGGGCAAATGTCGGGGTGCAGGATTAAAACGAGAGTTACTTGTCCCGCCTGCACCCGGCAGGCGCCAACCCACCATGAAGCTTGTGGGCAAAGCCCTCGGGAACCCCACAGGTGGATGGGCGGTTCCACAGCCTGCCGACCCCCTTTACTTGGGGCTGTGTCGGCGGGGGCGGCAGAGGTTGCGTGCACTTGGAGTGACCACCCGAGGCTTAATCTCAGGCGTGCTTTCCGGGTAGGCACATGGAACATCCGGTCCTTGCGGCAGGATGAGCGGTTACCTCTGCTATCGCGGGAATTGAAGCGACTGGGAGTTGAGGTGGCTGCCCTCTCAGAGGTGAGAAGACCTGGTAGCGGCACGATCAGTGTGGTCACCACCTCCAGGGTGTAGCCATAGCCATCTCCAGTCGACTTCAGCCACGTAGTTGAGGTGACACCGGTTGATGAGCGTATTATGCATTGAGACTGAAGCATGCTTTTGGCTTCTTGTCTCTTATTGCTGTATACGCTCCTACCGATGTATATAAAATCGATGTGAAAGAGGCGTTCTATGCCAAACTCGCATCTGTGGCAGACGATTGCCCCCGGCGAGATATTCGCATTGTTCTGGGCGACTTCAATGCGGTATCCGGCTATGACCGAGCTGGCTACGAGATGTCTGTTGGCCCCCATGGCTCGGGAGCTGATCCCAGCAGTGAGAATAGCTTCCTTCTCCGGGACTTTGCTAGGTCCCAGAAAATGAGGATCTCTGGCTCCTGGTACCAGCGCTCCAACCCGCATCGCTGGACTTGGTACAGCGATACGGGAACAGTGGCCGAGGAGATCGACCACATTCTTGTTAGCACACGATGGAGGATCCTCCAGAACTGCAGGGTTTACCGGATTTACCCCATCCCTCCAGTGGCCAACCTAAGGTGTTTCACTTGGACAGACTAAGGGAGGAGGAGTGTGCCCATGGGTTCGCCATGGCAGTCTCCGACCGATTCACAGAACCCAGCAACCTGACGGACCCAGTTGCTCTGTGGGAGTTCTTCAGGCGCATAACACTCGAAGCAGCTCAGGAGTCCATTGGCGTATGCCCAAGGACAAGGCAGAATTCCATCTCCCTGGAGACATTAGAGGCCATTGAAGTGTGTCGCAAGGCTCGGCCGAATGGGAATCAAGTCTTGCGTCGTTCCATGGTGCATAGGGCTCGGACACTGCTGAGAAGGGACAAGGAACAGTTCATCAGGAATCTTGCTGAGGAGGTCGAAGGCCATTTCTTGGTAAATGACCTTCGCCCTGCCTACCAAGCCCTGAGAAAACTGAACCCTAAGCCTTCCTCACAGATGACTGCAGTCCGATCAGCGGATGGACAGATCATCTCAGATCATGTTGGGGTTCGTGAACGTTGGGCTGAGTATTTTGAACAGTTGTACCAGGTGGACCCTCCAACAGTTTAGCTTTGGATGCAAGAGATGTCACAGTGCCTGTGCCGGACCCACCCATCAGCGAGGAAGCTCCTACCCTAACAGAGGTTAGGCTGGCGATTTCCAAGCCGAAGAGTGGGAAAGCTGCAGGCATATGTGATATCCCTGCTGAACTGCTAAAGGCTGGGGGAGAACCTATGGCTCGGGGCTTGCATACAGTCCTGACTGCCATTTGGCAGTCTGGTACCATTCCCCCTGACCTGCTGAGGGCGTGGTCATCCCTCTCTGGAAGGGAAAAGGGGATCGTTGGGATTGTAGCAACTACCGTGGCATTACACTGCTCAGCATACCAGGCAAGGTTCTCCCCACATTCTTCTGAAACGGATCCGCAACCACCTACTAGTATACTAGTATACTAGTGCTTCGAGTAATTGTGGAACGCCGTCATGAGTTGCTCGCAGCCTACATTGACCTCAAGAAGGCGTTTGACTTGGTGCATCGGGAATCGCTATGGGAGATCCTGAGGCTCAGGGGAATTCCGACACAGATTATTGGCCTAATAGCAAGCCTCTATACTGGTACTGAAAGTGCTGTAAAGTGTGTGGGGGTATGTCAACTTCTTCCCTGTTAATTCAGGGGTAAGGCAAGGCTTGGTCCTTGCACCACACTTTTCAACACTTGTATGGACTGGATAATGGGCAGAGCTACTAGCCAAGTCAGTGTGGAGCAACACTAGGCAATATTAAGGTCTCAGACCTTGACTTTGCCGACGATGATACCATCCTATCTGAGTCCTTGGAGTCTCTTGTGGCGGCTCTTGATGCATTTAGCAATGAGGCGAAGCCCCTAGGTCTAGAGGTCTCCTGGACCAAGATAAGATTCAGGACTTTGGAGGCCTGTTAGGGGAACCTGTTCAGTCGATTCATGCTTGTGGCGAGGACATGTATATATATTATATATATATAAATATATACATTATATATTATATATATTATATATATAAATATATATATATATATATATATATATATATATATATATATATATTAATAGATCGGTATGCATCTACCACTTGTCTGGTGGTTTATTTCGTTTAGAAGTGATTGGAGTGGGTGTGAGTTCCCACTACATGGCTGAGTAAAATGGAGTTCTACGGGGAAGCCGAAGGGCCTCCCATGTTGGCGGAGGACTGGGCAGCCCTTGTGTTTCTGCTGCTTGCTGAGTGCTCTGGAAGATCATAGGTCAGTGATCTCAGTTCCGGATCCTCAGTTACCCGGGGGCTGTTTATGCGCGCACACACACATACACGCACACACAAATATGTATATATATATATATATATATATATATATATATATATATATATATATATATATATACATATATATATTATATATAGCTTAAATATACATGTGTGTGTGTGTGTGCGGTGTGTGCTATGAATAATGCAATACCGCATTGATATAGATAATAGCATCCCTCCCTGACCAGGACTCTAACCTCGGTCACTCCACATACCACAGACCCACTATAGGAGTTCGCAACCAGGATATCACTAGCTCCATATACATTACCTATCTACTCATACTAGAGTAGTGATGAATATATATGCATATGTGTGTGTGTATGTTGTGTGTGTGTGTGTGTGTGTGTGTGTGTGCGCGCGCACAGACATATATATTTGCGTGTGGTTGTGTACGCATATGTGCCATATATATATATATATAATATATATATATATATATATATATATATTATATAAATATATATATATATATATACATATGTGTGTGTGTGTGTGTGTATTTATATATAATATAATATGTACAATATGTACAATTATAATATATATTGCACTTATTATTATATATGCATTTATTTCCACACACACATACACACACACAATTGACTTCAGTTCGAATAGCCAATGTTCAGAGTGAACCTGCAGAGGTAGCGACAGTAGAGCAGTATGTATACCCAGGATAACTCATACAGGCAAACACAAGCTATGAATTAGGTTAGGTTGGAGCACCTTTAGCAGACAGAAGAATTAAGATGTTTCTCGCCAGTGTATTTAATGTAAAAAGTCTCTAACCACTGTTTCTTCCCCATTATGACATATGGGTCTGAAACATGGAGTAAGACCTGGATATTATAGAGTTAACAAGTAAGTGCTCACAGAGGAATATCAAGGCCTTGAAAACACGCAGCTTGGTCCATCTGCCTTGAAAACACACAGCTTGGTCCATCTGCATAGGTACCGACATCTCCATATGCTCTTGTTGATCGAGTTCATGGCTCCTGTTGCCAGACCAATCCGTCTATTGACTTCTTAGTCTGACAGCCCAGAGATATGGACTATGCTACCAAGGTATGTAAAACTCTCTGCAACTTCAACGTCCTCACCGCAAGCATGGATCGACTGAACGGGTACCCCTAACAGGCCCCCAAAGTCCTGAATCTTGGTCTTGATCCAGGAGACCTCTAGGCATCTAGCCGCCACCAGTGACTTCAAGGACTCAGATAGGATAGCAACATCATCGGCAAAGTCAAGGACTGAGACCTTGATATTGCCCAGTGTTGCTCCATACTGACTTTGGCTAGTAGCTCTGCCCATTATCCAGTCCATACAGGTGTTGAAAAGTGTTGGTGCAAGGACACAGCCTTGCCTCACCCCTGAATTAACAGGGAAGAAGTTTGACAGACCCCTACCACACTTACAGCACTTTCAATACTGGTATAAAGGCTTGCTATTAGGCCAATAGTCTGCATCAGAATTCCCGAGTCTCTGGATCTCCCATAGCAATTCACAATGCACCGAGTCAAACGCCTTCTTGAGGTCGATGTAGACTGCAAGCAACCCATGACCAAACTCACGACGGCATTCCACAATTACTCAAAGCTCTAGTATTTAGTCTATTGTGGACTTGCCAGGAGTGAATCCAGACTGCTCCAGTCTCTGATGCCTCAGTAGGTGGTCGTGGATCCATTTCAGAAGAATGTGGGCGAAAACTTTGCCTGGTATGCTGAGCAGTGTAATGCCACAGTAATTGCTACAGTCCCAACGATCCCCTTTCCCCTTCCATGTCCCTCAACAGGTCAGGGGAAATGGTACCAGACTACCAGATGGCATTCAAGACTGTATGCAAGACACAAGCCATAGGTTCACCCCCAGCCTTTAGCAGTTCAGCAGGGATATCACATATGCCTGCAGCTTTCCCACTCTTCAGCTTGGAAATCGCCATCCTAACATCTGTTAGGGTAGAAGGTTCCTCGCTGATGGGTGGGTCTGGCACAAGTATTGTGACATCGCTTGCATCCAGGCAACTGTTAGAGGGTCTACCTGGCACAACTGCTCAAAATACTCCCCAACATGATCTGAGATGATCTATCCATCCATTGATCAGACTGCAGTCATCTGTGAGGAGTGCTTAGAGTTCAGCTTTCTCAGGGCTTGGTTGGCAGGGCGAAGGTCGTTAACCAAGAAATGGTCTTCAACCTCCTCAGCAAGATTCCTGATGAACTGTTACATGTCCTCCTCAGCAGTGTCTGAGCCCTACACACCAAGGAGCGATACAAGGCCTGATTGTCATTCAGCTGAGCCATGCGACATGCTTCACTGGCTTCCAATGTCTCCAGAGAGATAGAGTTCTGCCTTGCCCTCGGGCATAAACCAATGGACTCCTGGACTGCTTTGAGTGTTTCACACTTGAAGAATTCCCATAGAGCAACTGATCCGTCAGGTTGTCAAGTTCTGTGAATCGGTTAGAGACTGCCATGGTAGACCCAGGGCACACTCCTCCCTTAGTCTGTCCAAGTGAAATAACTTTGAGTGGCCACTGGAGGGACGGGGAGTTTTGAAGTGGATCTATAGGGTAGCCACAACCAGCCTATGGTCATTGCCACAGAACTCTGCACTCCAGTAAACTCTGCAGTTCTGGAAGATCCTCCATTACGTGCTACCAAGAATGTGGTTGATTTCCTTGGCCCACTGTACCCGCATCATTATACCATGTCCAGCAATGCGGGTTGAAAGTGCTGGTACAAGGAGCCAGAGATCCTCATTCTCTGGGACCTAGCAAAGTCCCGAAGAAGGAGATGTTCTCGCTGCTGGGATCAGTTCCCGAGCCATGGGGGCCAACAGACATCTCATAGCCAGCTCAGTCACAGCTGTATACCGCTTGAAGTCACCCAGAACAATGCAAATATCTCACTGGGGGCAATTGTCTGCCACAGATGCGAGTCGGTATAGAACACCTCTTTCACATTGAGTTTTACAAACATCAGTAGGAAGCGTATACAGCAATAATAGACATGAAGCCAAAAGCATGCCTCAGTCTCAATGTCCATAAAACACTCATCAACCGGTGTCACCTCAACTACCCGAGGCTGAAGTCGGCTGAAGATGGCTATGGCTACAGCCTGGAGGTGGTGACTATTACTGTGACCCGACCAGTAGTAGGTGTACCCTACTACTGGTAGGGACAGCCACCTCCACTCCCAATCACTCTATTCCCTCAATAGCAGAGGTAACCGCTCATCCTGCTGCAAGGACTGGATGTTCAAAGCGCCTACCCAGAAAGCTCACCTGAGGTTAAGTCTCGGGCAGTCACTCTGGGTGCACACCACCACCCCCGCCGACGCTGTCCCAAATAAAGGGGCCCCCTGTCCGCCTGTTGGGTTCCTAAGGGCTTTGCCCCACAACTTGATGTGGGTTGGCGCCTGCCAGGGCACAGGCAGGACAAATAGCTCTCATACCCATCCTGCCCCCTGATATTTGCCCTCCCAACAGGACCCACAGCCACCTTGCTTACTGGGTGGGAGGGACAGCACCCCTCCCCCCAGCATATCCATTTATTAATGGACGTTGCCGGAGAGTTATCTGGGGGGAGGAGGACTGGCAAGGCCTACCTCCCCCAAGCTGTTCAATTACCCCATGGTGGCTAGGGGGGCAGGAGTTGGTATGGAGTGAATCACTTTGGGAGATCCTGAGACTCGGGAATTCCAACGCAGATTATTGGCCTAATAACAAGCCTTTATACCGGTATTGAAAGTGCTGTAAAGTGTGGTGGGGTCTGTCAAACTTCTTCCTTATTAATTCAGGGGTAAGGCAAGGCTGAGTCCCTGCCCAACACTTTTCAACACCTGTATGGACTGGATAATGCGCAGAGCTACTAGCCAAAATCAGTGTGGAGCAACACTGGGCAATATCAAGGTCTCAGACCTTGACTTTGCCGATGATGTTGCTATCCTATCTGACTCCCTGGAGTCACTGGTGGTGGCTCTTGATGCATTTAGCAATGAGGCAAAGACATTAGGCCTAGAGGTCTCCTGGACCAAGACCAAGATTCAGAACTTTGGGGGCCTGTTAGGGGAACCCGTTCAGTCGATCCGTGTGTGTATATATATATATATATTTATATATA
>NC_051387.1:38774448-38778410 GCF_015228065.2 Penaeus monodon
GAACGGGAGCGGAAGGGAGCTTTAAGATAAAAGGGAAATGTGGAAAGGGAAGTGGAGGGTACGGGACAGAAGATGGGGGAGGGATGGAAGGTAATAAGTGGTGAAGGAAGTGGGGGAGTTTCACGAGGAAGAGGGGGCAATTGGATAAGGGTAGACGTAGGGAGAGTATCGAGCACTACGGAAGGTAAACACGTGAAAATGCTTGTCTAGCAGTCGTTGTATACCACTCACAACTTTCGCAGCCCACCAAAATTAAAGCCTACTGAAACTCATATTTAGATAGTGGCTAGCGTAGGTCAGGTTAGGCTGGTTTTGAAGAAAATTGTTCTGGAATTGATAATGAGATATTTTATCTTTCTAACAACAGGGCTTGGAGCTACTTTATCTTTAGGAGTCGTCTTATCCGACGAAAATAGGCATAAATGTGAAATACACAACGGAATATTGTGCGCTAGATCGACTTGTACGCCGGCATATAAGACATATGATCTAAGGTTTTAACTTTCAATTTCTCTATATAAACAAACACATACACATTATTTTTCGCATATTTTCCCTCACAGCTATCCAGTTCCTCAACCACACTCATTCACATAACATAAACAACCCTTCTTTTCAAGAAATTTTTCCACACACCAAGCACAAACTCCCACACCAACGTAAAAACCAAACATTCCAAAACTTTCATGCATATCACTGAACTCCATGTCACACTTCTCTTGGCCTTCCCTTGACTTTTGTACCCCTCACTCATTTCCCACTCGTACCCCTTCACTCTCGCAAACAGTACTCACTCCAGCACAAGCACAAAAGATAACACGTCCTGATGGCGCCACCAGTTCACATATTCTGGATCTATTTCTAAGCATAACAGGTACCAAGGTTATCGGGTCTGCTCAACGTTGAAGCAGACCCGAGACCAAACAGAATAAGAAAAAACTGTTCCTCTCTTCTAGAGTTAACATAGACACAACCATGTGAGACATCACGAACTGACAGCAAAGACAAACAGATCCCTACTCAAAAGCTTTATTTCTAACAGAGTCAATCTTAAAACAACCAGTCAGATCATGGAAAAAACACATAACACAAAAAATACCTTAATGCTGATGGTGACTCGAAAAAAAAAAAAAAACACGGGCGGAAGGCTAATGGCCAAAACACGCTCTAAATTGCCAGAAAATTCATGGAAGCCTGACCGCCAAGGCCGCGGTGGCCGTAATGATTAGAACATCGATTCAGGACTGGCACGACGGCAATATGAATTCGAGGGTCAAGTCACCCGGCCGGCGCGTGTTCCTTGGGCAAAGGAACTTCCCTCGATTGCATACTAGCACTGGGGCCAAGCCAGCCACAAAGTCAGTGCTGGTCCAAGCTGATAAAATAGAGAGAATGATTACATAAACAGGTAACACGCACTCTCCGTGGAAAGGAAACATGGGGACCCTACCACGTACTCACTCCAAGAGCACTGCTACAACATGACAACTACAATAAGTTTCATGCTGTGACACGGCGGGTCAGACATGAACCTAACGTTAAAAAGAAGAAGTCTCAAGAATCTAAACAGTCGACACCATGAAAACAAGACTTCCTTCAAATACCACAAATTCCTTCCATATTTCCGATTAATTTTCACACAGAAAATCGTCAAGCACCCGACATGCCATATATCTCTTTGACTTCCTAATACCACACCACTGGCATGCTGACTGACAGTATAACAGAAACTACTAATTTTGGTACTACACAAGATCACCTAAAAACAGCTGCGCAGAATCACCCCCTTCACAAAGGCAGTACATACACGAGAAACTAGCGCCAGACTCTCACATCAATATTTCTAACTTTTGATATGAAAATAAAGAAGCCTGTCTAAAAGCACTTGACGTTACAATTTAAGACTTACAACAGGGTTACAGAGCAAACGATGTGTGAGATACAATAATTCACCAGCCATTGACACTGCTAAACAGTACCCGTAACGCTAAAACAATTATGCCAGTAGACTTGGTGTGTCAAAACCTTTTACAATGTCCCCACAGAAGGTGACATCAAATTATGTATTAACAGGATCACATAAACCAAAATAAAATTTCACTGGACCTGTTCATTATTGGAGAAGAGCAGGACAAAGAGCCTGCGGACAGTGCATAATTCTGAGCCTGTCCCTGTCGACTACAGATATTCCACACATCACAGTTCTGAGTCTCTTTCTCATCTATCCTTAATGGACATTCCATAACACACCAACTCCACTGAACTTTTGCTAATAACGGAATTTAATTTTGGTAATATATAGACAGCTGCAGACCCGTCAACAGGTACATACACATCAAACAGTGGGAAAAGTCGTGGCGATATGACTTCAGACCAGAGAAAGTGCATCACTTACATACACATAATACAACAATACCTCGAAAGTACAAACACACAGAACCTTACTTAACATATTAAATCATTACAAAAATTAAAAGACATTGGGGTTCTAGGAAAACACCGATGATTACAACCACTTGTATGCCCTAGCGTGGTGTACGTGTGGCTGTACGGACCCTTACACCAAACACAACATTGAAAATGCATCAGACAGATGTTGAGCACGAGACAGCACAGACTTATGATCATTCTAAGATCATTAACAAATTATTACATTAACAAAGAAGATCAAGTAACACATAGAATGGTAAACTTTGTATTAGGTAGAGAGAGAGAAGAGAGAAGAGAGAGAGAGAGAGAGAGGAGAGAGAGGAGAGAGAGAGAGGAGAGAAGAGGAGAGAGGGGGGGGGGGGGCGGAAAAAACACATGCATAACAGTTTATTGAAATGAGACAACAGTTCGAAATCCTCCTGATTCCATCTCCCTCATGGAATCTAGAGGATTTCAAAATGTATTCATTTTAAAAATCAGTTTGTTTGTTATTACCAAGTAGCACGTAATGTAGCACAAGAAATTTAACAACAGCAATTTCCGAAATCCCTCCCCCAACCCAATTCTTAAAAGCACTCATCCTCCTACATGCCATCATGAGGGAACGGGCTATCTCAACCAAAAAAAAAAAAAAAAATTTAACTCACAGACAAATTAAAAGCAAAACCAAAAAAAGCTTAAAGATAATTTTTTTTTAATTCCCCGGGATACACAAGTAACTACGATTTTTTTTGGGGCTCTCCCGGATTAAAAAGGAAAAAAAAATTGCGGCCGACGAAAAACAACAAAATTTTTTTTCATTCTCCCTTTAAAAAAAAATTAAAAATTTTTTTTAAAAAAATATAATTATTAAAATTAAAATTTTTTAAACAATTTAAAACCCAAACCCCCCAAAAAAAAAAAACCCCCCCAAAAACCCCAAAAAATTATTAAAAATAAATTTTTTTTTAATATAAGAAAGGGGGAAAAAAGAAAAAAAAAAGGAAGGGGAAAAGGTTTGAAAAATTTGTTAAAAATTTTAATTAAAAATTTTATTTTTTAAAATTTATATAAAATTTAAAAAATTTATTTAAAAATTTTTGGGGTTTTAAAAAATTGATAAAAATATAAAAATTATAAAATAAAAATTTTAAAAAAAAAAAAATATAATTTTTTTTATTATTTAAAAAAAAATATTTTATTTATTAAATTTTATATAATTTATTTTTTTTTTTGGGGGGGGGGTTTTTTTTTTAACCACACAAAAAACCCCCCAAAAATATCAATTTTAAAAATTTCAATAAAATATTAATTAATTAATTTTTATTATAAAGAAAGGATTGAAAAAGCCCGGGGGAGAAGAGTTTTAATTTTAGATTTAATTTAAATAAACATTTTTACTTTTTGGTTTTTTTATTTTTTAATTTTTTTTATTTGAAAAAATTATATTTTTTTTTTTAAATTATTTTATTTTTAAAAAATTTAAAAGGTTTTTTTTTTCCAACCCAAAAAAATTTTTCCGAGAAAAATTTTTTTTTAAAGGAGGGGGCGGG
>NC_051387.1:38778510-38783510 GCF_015228065.2 Penaeus monodon
AATTTTCACAAAAACACAACAACACTTCGTAATCTCAAATCAAAAAATAAAATGCACATCTGAGATTTTCCCACATGCTTACAATTAATGCCGCTGGACAGGACAGGACTGGCAAACCGTGAAGTGGCCGTGTTCGTTCTCTCTCCCTCTCTGCTTTTTCTTGGCAGAACGAGGGGTATATATATGGGCAATACCCGCCACTTCTAGGAGAGTGCAGGCTCGTTTGCATACGTGAATTGTTATTCAATGTCTTAACAGGTGTTACGGCGCTGCGCTCGTTCCCGCGTTCACTACAGGGTCCCACAAGGGAGTGTCTTAAGTGTGACCCTGTTTGCCATTGCTATAAATGATATTGTAAAGGTTGTTCCAAGTGCTGTCTCATGTAATCTGTATGTGGATGACTTTACACTGTGCTGCTCAGGAGGAAGCTTACAGGATGTGCAAGGACACATGCAGACCGCAATAAATCAGGTTGTACAGTGGGCAACATATCATGGGTTCAAATTTTCTCCAAGCAAGACCAGGGCTATACATTTCCACAAACGAGGAAAGTTCCATCCTTCCCTCTATTTAGGAGCAAACCCGCTGCGGTTTGTCCAAGAGGTGAAGTACTTGGGTCTAATTTTTGACTCAAGACTTACATGGGTGCCTTACATCAAACAGTTAAAAGTGAAGGCTACAAAAGCACTTACTATTTCGCAGGTTCTTTCACATTTATCTTGGGGTGCAGACCGCACAATGCTTCTATGGCTTTACCGAGAGCTTATTCGTAGTAAGCTTGACTATGGATGTGAAGCTTATTCATCTGCAACTCCCACTGTTCTTCGGATGTTGGACTCAGTTCATAATGAAGCTCTCAGAATCTGTACTGGGGCTTTCAGATCTTTACCTGTGGAGTCCCTGTATGCTGAGAGTGGAGAACCACCTCTTTCATTACACCGGGACTACATAAACCTGATTTACTACACTGGTTTTCAACCCCCTTGAGAATAGCCGATCCTATGGTAGGAGAATGAGGAATCTTGTGGAAGAGCTTAATTTAAGTCTCACTAAGGTTCTGGCTGTTGGAATTCCCCAATTCCCCCCTTGGAGTAATCAAGTCAAGCTGGATTTGGTCGGAATTAGGAGAGGGGAGAGATCTGAAGCAGAAGTCAGAGAGAGATTTTTTCAGCACATTTCTAAGTACCAAGGATCAGATGCAATATATACAGATGGTTCGAAATGTGAAAATGGTGTGGGCTTTGCAGCAGTGAGCAGAAGAAAGACTGCATCTGGCAGTCTTTCTCTAGCAGCCTCGAACTTCACTGCAGAGTTACATGCATCCTTGCAGCAGAAACCATTCTATTGTGATATATTGTGACTCTCATAGTGCCTTACAAGCAATCAAGGGCTTAAACTCATCACATCCAGTAGTGAGGGAGATTCAATATTGGCTTTCACTGATGTCAACACGTAAAAAGATAACTCTGTGTTGGGTGCCAGCGCATGTTGGTGTCAGTGGGAATGAGCGAGCTGATCAGAAGGCCAAGGCAGCTGCCGCTCAGCCTTGTGATGCTCGTTTTCCTCTCCCACACACCGACCTGAAACCTAGCATCAGGAGTTGTCTTCGCAATAAATGGCAGGAACAATGGAGGCATACCTCCAGAAATAAACTGCGAGAGATTAGAGATGACCTTGGCAGTTGGGTGACTAGCATCCATCCCAACCAAAAAGTGGAAGTTATATTAACAAGACTAAGAATCGGGTACACAAGACTGACTCATGGGCCGATGATGGCTAAAAGTCAAGCACTTTGTGAGGGATGCCAAGAGCCATTAACGATTGCACATGTAGTGGAAAGATGTGTAACATTCTCAGACCAAAGACGTATGTACTTGTCTCCCCCATACACACTGAAAAATGTAGTGGGGGAGGATTGTGACATAGAGGGTCTTATTAGTTTCCTTAAGGAGACTAATATTTTTTTAAAAATTTAATTATGCATAATGTTTATGTAATAATTTCATACACTTAGAATATAATATTTATACTTTGATTTTTAATTTGTTTATTGTTATTTGTAAGATATCTATTGATAGATTTTTAAAGTTTTAAATATTTGTGGGAGTTCTTCAGGCGCAAAAGACTCAAAACAGCCCAGGAATCCATTGCCATACACCCCAGAGCAAGGCAGAATTCCATTTCCCTGGAGACATTGGAGGCCACTGAAGTGTGTTGCAATCAGGCCTTTCGTCGCTCTTTGGTGCGTAGGGCTCAGGCACTGCTGAGAAAGGACAAGGAACAGTTCATCAGGAGTCTTGCTGAGGAGGTTGAAGTGTAAAAGGCTATCATCCTTAGTACAATGGTGAACAGAGGGTAGTTATACTTGCTAACGGCTTGACTCTTTATTTCTGAGAGTTGATACCACGCAGTATAAAACACACGAGACATGTCTAGTTATAATCGGGCCGCGCGGAGGTCACGGTCAGCTGCCCGGAGAGAGGGCGGAGCTGACCTTAGCGCGGTGGTAACTTAGCACGAACTCCCGGTCAAACGAGGTCAGATATAAAATGTGACCTCCGCCCTAGCTGAGCGGGTGCTTCTTATTTGGGACATTTGGATCCACGTGGAAAACAGCCACGTGGTCCACTGGTAACCGAAATAGAATTATCCACATCCTGTAACAGAAATAGAATTATCCACATCTTATATTTCTCGGCCACCTACTCGTGCCTCGCCCTTGAGGCGCCTTCAAGGGTGACCTAACTTGGCTGGTCGTCTCGTTCTCGTGCGTTGTCCTGTTGCCTTTTCGTGGCTGCTCGTCCCTGTCGTCGTCATCCTCCTGGTCCTTGGTGTAATCTGTCCGTCTCGATGTTTACATGACCTCGAAAGTCTCGCACAGGTCCTCCTTGACTTCGGATTCGTCCTGACCTGGTCGTAGTCCTGGCCCAGGCCTAACTTGGCGCGTCCTCGTCCACAAACGTCTCACAGATCTCGTCCCAGGTCCTTCTCGTCTCCGCGTCCACACGTCTCGTAATCTTCGTCCGGATCTACGCGGCGTCGGGCAGGGGCGGCATCTCGGGGCGGCTTATACCTGCGCTACGACTCCTGAGTTGACCGGATCTGCAGGCGTCCGCCAGGCGTCCCCGCCTATGCACAGCATTCTGGGGCGACTGGTACCTTTTCCTGACGAAAATCTTGGTCCGTGGGCCTCTGGCGATCTTCGATGACGTCCTTCTCACAGCAATCCTAAGGGTCCTCCTTCGTGCCGGTGTCGGTCCGACTGCAATATAAAGTCGGGAGCCAGATCCCCACACGTAAGGTCAGAGTAAGGAAAAAGAAAGGCAACAGAGAAGATGGAGTGGTAAGTTACCACGAGCCGATTCTTCATAACCATTTACGGTTTTTAATGTTGGTTTTTAACTTATTTTCGTCCTTTTTTTATTTTGTGTTTTATTTTCCCAAAGAAAGAAGAAAATCGAAGAGGGAGAATGTCAGTAGCGGTCCCGCATAGACCTATTTGAACTACCGAACCATCTCTGATAGATATGAGAATAGATAAGGAAACGTCATCGGCGATTCCGCCGGGAAGATCTATTTGAACATAGTCGCAACACAGATAAGAATAGATGTAACTTTACCCAGACAGCGCCAGACAAAATTGCGGGTTAAAGAGATAACTCTTTACGCCCGCACTACGACAATGAAAAGGTCAGGGTCTTTTCTCCTGTGTGTGTGAGTGAGCTGAATGTGTGTGTGTATGGCGTTGTGAGTGACAGCTATCGTTAATGAGAGGGAAGCGAGTAGTGACCTCACACAGAGAATGAATCGCAAACACGAATTTAACGTTCACTATAACAAAACCCTGGAAGTAAATTACGCAATGCTAGCTATTTAAGATTATTAACTACCACATTGAATTCAAACATATAATGATAGGCACAGAATGTACGCATGAATGAATGGTGACCATGAAAAAAAAATATTCGCCAATTTTTTTATCAAGCAAATCTTCTCGGGGTCAGAAATCTGAATGCCGAGTACATGTCCTAGCTTTGCACGTCAGACTTCAATAAAACTCAATAACGGGGGGGATCCTATACCCAAATTGCCGTAATATGACTGAAGCGACTCGAGCCAGGAATATAATTCCTGCTCTCTTCTGCGTATCGGTAATGGGCGCTCGCAAAAATTTCCCGAAGATATATAAATCACGATCACACAAACGCTTGGGTTCAAAACATGCAAGCGACTTGAGAGGGTGATAAAGGTGTGATTAATAAGCGAATAATGATTCTAAGCTTAAAACCCTATTCCTACTTAATTAACGGACGTAACCGCGGGTCCCACACCGACTCAAAAGGGAGCCGAACGAACGAATCGTCCGGTTATTGCACCTACTCTCGAACGACGAGCGCAGATCTATTAGCGTGTATTGGTGGAGACAAGTTATAAGTGGATAATTCTATTTCTTGTTACTGGATGTTTGATAATTCTATTTCCTATACCAGTGACCACGTGGACTGTTTTCCACGTGATCCAAATGTCACAATAAGAACCACACCGCTCAGCGAGGGCGGAGGTCACATTTTTATATTCTGACCCTCGTTGGACCGGGAGGTTCGTAAGCCAGCTACCAGCCACTAAGGTCAGCTCCGCCCTCTCGTCCGGCACTGACCGTGACCTCCGCGCGCCCGTAACCCGTATAAACTAAACATGTCGTGTTCTTATACTGCGTGGTGTCAACTCTCAGAAATAAAGAGCAAGCCGTAACAAGTATAACTACCCTCTGTTCACCATTGACTAAAGGATGATATCCTTTTACAAACTGTGGCAGCGAGGTCCGTTGCATCCTTTGGCATGCAACACGGACACACCACCCCGAAAAAATCCGCTCGACCGCAGAAGACATGTCGATAGAACAAAAAAAACACGTAAGTACACGTTTTGGGCCCCTTCTATTTCTTTTCCCTTCTCCCATACATGTGTTAGCCGTTGTTTTTTTTTGTTGGTTTAAAAGT
>NC_051387.1:38791010-38803510 GCF_015228065.2 Penaeus monodon
GTGCTACTTGGTAGATAACAAAACAAAACCTGATTTGTTGAAAATGAAATAACAATTTTGAAATCCTCTAGGATTCCATGAAGGGGAGATGGAATTCAGGAGGATTTCGAAACTGTTGTCTCATTTTCAATAAATCTAGTTAGTGCATTGTGTTTTTTTTCCGCCCCCCCCCCCACTCTCTCTCTCTCTCTCTCTCTCTCTCTCTCTCTCTCTCTCTCTCTCTCTCTCTCTACCATAATATCAACACAGAGTGTTTTACCATTCATATGTGTTACTTGCAATCTTGTTTGTTAATGTAAATAATGTTGTTAATGATCTTAGAGATGATCATAAGTCTGTGTGCCTGTCTTCGTGTCTCAAGCAGGTCTGATCTGAGTGACATTTTCAATGTTGTCTTTGGTGTAAGGGTCCCGTACAGCCACACAGTACACCAGCGCTGGGAATACAAGTGAGTTGTAAGTCATGTGTTTCTCCTCAGGAACCCCAATGTTCTGTTTAATTTGTAATGAATTCAATATGTTAAAGGTAAGGTTCTGTGTGAGTTGTACTTCGAGGTATTTGTAAGATGTGTAATGTAAGTGTATTGCACTTCTCTGGTCTAGAAGTCAATCGCCACGACTTTTCCCACTGTTTGAGAGTGTATGTCCTGTTGGAGGGGTCTGCAGCTGTCTTTAGTATTAGCCAAAATTAAATTCCGTTATTAGCAAAAAGTTCAGTGGAGTTGGGTGTGGTTAGTGGAAGGTCATTAAAGGATAGACTGAAAAGATGACCAAGAACTGTGATGTGTGGAATACCTGTAGCGACAGTGACAGGCTCAGAATATGCACTGTCACCCAGGGCATATTGGGTCCTGCTTATCAGAATGACAGGGATCCAGTGAAATGTTATTTGGTCTTGTGATCCTGTAATACCATAATTTGGTATTCTTCTGTGGGGGACATTGTAAAAGGTTTTGACAAAACCAAGCCTTACGGCATAAACTTGTTTAGCGTTACGGCTAACTGTTTAGCAGTGTCATGATGGACTGTAATTAGTTGTATCTCACACAATCGTTTGCTCTGTAAACCCTGTTGTAAGTCTGTAAGAATGCGAACGTCAAAGTGCTTCATGACATGCTTCTTTATTTTCATTCAAAAAAGTTTAGAAATATTTGATGTGAGAGATCTGGGGCGCTAGTTTCTCGTGTATGTACTGCCTTGTGAAGGGGGGTGATATCTGCGCAGAGCTGTTTTTTAGGTGGAATGCTTTGTGTAGTACCATTAGTAGTTTCTGTATACTGTCAGTCAGCATGCCAAGTGGTGGGATTATAATGCAAGAGATATATGGCATGTCGGGTGCATTGACGTCTTCATGTGTGAAAAATTATCGGAAATAGGTGAAGGTAAGTTTGTGGGTATTTGAAAAGTCTTGTTTTTCATGGTGTCGACTGTTTAGATTCTTGGAGAACTTCTTCTTTTAACGTTAGGTTCATGTCTGAGCCGCCGTGGTCACAGCATGATACTTAATTGTAGTTGTCATGTTGTGATGCTCTTGGAGTGAGTACGTGGTAGGGTCCCCAGTTCCTTTCCACGGAGAGTGCCGGTGTTACCTTTTTAGGTAATCATTCTCTCTATTTTATCCAGGCTTGGGACCAGCACTGACTTGGGCTGGCTTGGCCACCCAGTGGCTAGGTAGGCAATCGAGGTGAAGTTCCTTGCCCAAGGGAACAACGCGCCGGCCGGTGACTTGAACCCTCGAATTCAGATTGCCGTCGTGCCAGTCTTGAATCCGATGTTCTAATCATTCGGCCACCGCGGCCTTGGCGGTCATGGGCTTCCATGATTTTCTTGGCAATTTAGAGCGGTGGTTTGCCATTGCCTTCCGCCCGGTGTTTTTTTTTTTTTTTCGAGTCACCATCAGCATTAAGGTATTTTTTGTGTTATGTGTTTTTCCATGATCTGACTGATGTGTTTAAGATTGACTCTGTTAGAAATAAAGCCTTTTGAGTAGGGATCTGTTTGTTTTGCTGCAGTTCGTGATGTCTCACATGGTTGTGTCTATGTTAACTCTAGAAGAGAGGAAACAGTTTTTTCTTATCTGTTTGGTCTCGGGTCTGCTTCAACGTTGAGCAGACCCGATAACCTTGGTACCTGTTATGCTTAGAACGTTGTTGGGGAGAAATAGATCCAGAATATGTGAACTGGTGGCGCCATCAGGACGTGTTATCTTTTGTGCTTGTGCTGGAGTGAGTACTGTTTGCGAGAGTGAAGGGGTACGAGTGGGAAATGAGTGAGGGGTGCAAAAGTCAAGGGAAGGCCTAGAGAAGTGTGACATGGAGTTCAGTGATATGCATGAAAGTTTGGAATGTTTGGTTTTACGTTGGTGAGGGAGTTTGTGCTTGGTGTGTGGAAAAACTTCTTAAAAAGAAGGGTTGTTTATGTTATGTGAATGGAGTGTGTTGAAGGAACTGGATAGCTGTGAGGGAAAATATGCGAAAAAATAATGTGTATGTGTTTTATATAGAGAAATTGAATGTTAAAACCTTAGATCATATGTCTTATATGCCGGCGTACAAGTCGATCTAGCGCACAATATTCCGTTGTGTATTTCACATTTATGCCTATTTTCGTCGGATAAGACGACTCCTAAAGATAAAGTAGCTCCAAGCCCTGTTTGTTAGAAAGATAAAAATATCTCATTATCAATTCCAGGACAGTTTTCTTCTAAACCAGCCTAACCTGACCTACGCTAGGCACTATCTAAATATGAGTTTCAGTAGGCTTTAATTTTGGTGGGCTGCGAAAGTTGTGAGTAGTATATAACGACTGCTAGACAAGCATTTTCACGTGTTTACCTTCCGTAGTGCTCGATACTCTCCCTACGTCTACCCTTATCCAATTGCCCCCTCTTCCTCGTGAAACTCCCCCACTTCCTTCACCACTTATTACCTTCCATCCCTCCCCCATCTTCTGTCCCGTACCCTCCACCTCCCTTTCCACATTTCCCTTTTATCTTAAAGCTCCCTTCCGCTCCCGTTCTCCCTCCCGATTTCCTTTCCTGTTTGGGCATCTTAACAAAAGAAAACTAAAGTTATTTGGTCATGTAGTGAGCTTGAGTGATTATTTAAAATTATCTGCCGCGTCAACAGCTAGGTCATTAGCGGCGAATACCTTGTTAGATAGAAATATTAAAATGTTTAAACTTTAAAAATTCTACATAGATATCTTATACATACAATATAACAAATTAAAAATCAAAGCATAAATATTATCTCTAAGTGTGTAAAATTATTGGGGGGGAGAACATTATGCATACTTAAATTATTAAAATATTAGTCTCCCTAAGGAAACTAATAAGACCCTCTATGTCACAATTCCTCCCTCCAATACATTCTTCAGTGTGATAGCAAACAATCTTCCGGGCTGAAAATGGACGAAAAAAACCCACATACAGTGTGACATAGAGGTCTTATTAGTTTTCTTAGGGAGACTAATATTTTTAAATAAAATTTAATTATGCAATGTTTATGCAATAATTTTATACACTTAGAGTATATATTTAGGCTTTGATTTTTTAATTTTGTTTATTGTTATTTATCAGTATCTATTGATAGATTTTAAAGTTTTAAGAACCTAAATTTTAATATTTCCTATCTAACAAGGTTTCGCCGCTAATACCTTATCTGTTGACGCGGCAGATACTTTTAATATCAATCATCTCCTACTGAAGACCAATAACTTAGTTTTCTTTTGTCAAGATGCCCACAGGCCGTCTTTCCAATTTATTTTTTGTTCTCTGCACTTCATCATTCGTTTATCTTTTCTGTCCAGTTAATATGTATAACTCGTCTGTACACACGTTTCAAAGCTATTGATCCTTTTCTTTGTCTATTTCTTCGCACCCACACTCAGAACCACATGACGCAATTGGGAACTATGATCCAATACCTCAGCTTTGGCCGTGGTATGCGTCGGTCTTTCAGATGGTATTTAGACAACTGTGGAGTTTTGGGCAATGGTAATTCTTCTTTTTATCTCTGGTGAATCTCATTGTATTAGTTAAATAGCTCCACGCTATTGGTGGTATATGTATATATATCTATCTACTATATCATATATATATCTATCTCATCTCTATATCTCTCTCTACTATTATATCTTCTCTCTCTCTATATCTCTGTGTACTCTCTGTCTGGACCTTCAATACCATCTTGTGTCTGTGTGTGTGTGTGTGTTTGTTTGTGTGTGTGTGTGTTTTTGTTTGTTTCTGTGTGTTTGTTGTGTGGTGTGTGTGTGTTTGTGTGGGTGTGTGTGTCTGTCTCTCTCTCTCGTCTCTTATCTCTCTCTCTCATCTATATCTCTATATCTCTATATATCCTCCCATCTCCCCCCCCCTCTCTCGTCTGTCTCGCTCTCTCTCCTCTTACTCGTCTCTCGTCTCTCTTCTGCTATCTGCTTCTCCTCTCTCTCTCTCTCTCTCCCTCCCGTCCCCCCCTCTCTCTCTCTCTCCTCTATATATATATATCTATCTATATCTATATTATATCATATATATGCATATGTGTCTTTACTGTATTTATGCATGTATGGGTATGTATGTGTGTGTTTGTGTGTGTGTGTGTGTGTTTGTGTGTGTGTGTGTGTATGTGTGTGTGTGTATGTGTGTGTGGTGTGTGTGTGTGCGTGTTATATGTTGTCTATATATGTATATATCTATATAGTATCTAACTATTATATATATATATATATTATACATATACATATATACATCATAGACACACATGTGTGTGGCGTGTGTGTGTGTGCATATATAGCTATATATAGCGTGTTGGTGGTGTGTATGTGTGTCTGAATGGTAAAACACACTACCGTTTTGATACTATGAATCATTCACATATATTATGATAATAAGACAAACAGTTTTCGAAATCCATCTGGATTCCATTCTTCGGCTTGAAGATAGAAATCCAGGTGGATTCTTATTATCAGTAAATCTTTTTGTTGCGAATGTATATCTATGTATATATATATATAGTATAGTATATATATATCTTATCTATCTATTATATTATATATTTATATGTATATATATATATATATATATATATCTATATATATATATCTATACATACTCTATATATATATGATATCTATCGCTATATCTCTATCTATATGTATATATATATCTATATAATATATGTATGTAGTATATTACCGAAGATAAGGCGATTATAAGTTTCCCCAAAACATGCATTCTAGGGAAAATTTTGCATATTTCTGAAAAATATTCTTGTCGAAGATGATTATGGAAACGTGATACGTCGTGTTTGGATTTATAACCGAGTAAATATTTCTATGGCGTAAAAACCTGATTTCCTGGTTTTTATTTTCTTCGTTACACGGTGAAATTCCTTCTTCTAACATATACGATATACACATACAAACTGAAGTAATTCAACTCTTGACACTCAATGCGAACGAATCCAATTTTACGAAGTCGCCGAGACTATTATTCCACCGTTTTGTTAGAATGTTCCTTTTATAAAACTGGACTGTAAGCTATACTTCTTTTTACGAAGATCGTGTTTTCTTATGATGACAATAGCTGGTACCCTTAGCTTATGTACTTTTATCCGTCTTCTATATTATATATATCTTATATATATATATATATATATATTTATTATATATATATACATATATATAATATATATCCATATATACTGACTATAGGGGCCTATACCCAAGCGAATCCGTATGTGAATGAAACCTATCATAAATTCTGACAAGGCGCAGGCGAAATTGTTGAATAGTATGTAGATGTTGGAAAGAACAAAACAATATATGCTAATATGCTTTAACGTGAGAAATGCAATTGTGAAGGCAAGAGAAGAAGCGCGAGAGTATATACGGTTTGTACGCATGTAAGTCGACCGAGGACAGGGAAATTGGGAAAAAATAAAAGAGAGGAGCGGCAACAAGAATAAAACGAGTGGTACTTTGGAAAGTTAAGACCGCTCAGGGTAGCAGACCGAGTTAGGTGCTCTTAGCATCGCGATCCTGGAGCTTTTTACAATGGCGGCTTACTTTATAATAAAAATTTGAATGTAAGTTAATATTTATATCTGCATACAGTCCCGTGCTCTTCACCAATTGATATTGTACTGCGTGTGGGTGTATGTGTGCGCACACATACACATACACACACACACACACACACACACAACACACACATACACCAAAAATATACATGTTGATATGCATACACATATAAATAATCTAAATATATATATATATATATATATATATATATATATAATATTATATATATATTATGTATTATATTATTATTTTTAATATATTTTTATATATTTATACATCTATATTTTTTATACATAGTCTCTTATCTATATACATACATTATATAAATATATATATATATTTATATATATTATATAATATATATATATATATATATAATATATATATATACTATTTTATATTATATTCAATACTTCTCTCTCTCTCTCTCCTCTCCCGTCTTCTCTCCTCGCTCTCTTCTATCTCTTCTCTCTCTCTATATATATATATATATATTATATATATATCTATATATAATTTGTGTGGTGTGTGTGTGTGTGGTGTGTGTGTGTGGTGGGTGTGTGTGTGTATGTATATATATGTAATAATATATATATATATATATAATAGATATATATATTATATATAATATATATATATATATATATAAAGTTCTTAAAGGGAGTAGATGAAACCAAACGATTACTAGTTGTTATTTCAAGCTCAGGACTTAAGCGTCATAATGTGTTGAAATACTTCCTTGTATCATAGCATACTAGGCAACTGAGGGCCCACATACAATCGTAGTACAATACTTGTGCTATACTCTCAGGGAATATAAAAAAAATATAGGTACTTTGAAGCTTTTTTGGTGGATATGCGTTTTATTTGTCTGTGAAGCTTCATAGTGTTTCTTTATTTCTTTAATGTGTTGAGATAGCTGTTCAGTCATGTATGGCATGTAGGAGGATGAGTGCTTTCAAGAATTGGGTTGGGCGAGGTATTTTCAGGAACTTGCTGTTGTTTAAATTTCTTGTGCTACATTATACGTGCTACTTGGTAGATAAACAAAACAAAAACCTGATTTTTTGAAAATGAAATAACAATTTTGAAATCCTCTAGATTCCAATGAAGGGAGATGGAATTTTCAGGAGGATTTCGAAACTGTTGTCTCATTTCAATAATCTGTTAGTGCTTGTGTTTTTTTTCCGCCCCC
Source organism: Penaeus monodon (assembly GCF_015228065.2). NCBI lineage: Eukaryota > Metazoa > Arthropoda > Malacostraca > Decapoda > Penaeidae > Penaeus > Penaeus monodon. Next base: position 38,798,286 of record NC_051387.1, read on the forward strand.
CCCCCCACCTCTCACACATCTCTCTCTCTCTCTCTCTCTCTCTCTCTCTCCTCTCTCTCGTTCTCTCTCTCTCTCTACCATAATAGCAGACAAGAGTGTTTTTTACCATTCATTGGTTTACTTCAATCTTGTTTGTTAATTAAATAATGTTTGTTTAAATGATCTTAGAGATGAGCATAAGTCTGTGTGCCTGTCTTCGTGTCTCAAGCAGGTCTGATCTGAGTGACATTTTCAATGTTGTCTTTGGTGTAAGGGTCCCTACAGCCACACAGTACACCATCGCTGGGAATACAGGAGTTTTTAAGTCATGTGTTTCTCCTCAGTAACCCCATGTTCTGTTTATAATTTGTAATGATTCATTGTTTTAAGTAAGGGATTCTGTGTGAGTTTACTTCGAGGTATTGTAAAGATGTGTAATGTAAGTGTATTGCACTTCTCTGTTCCTAGAAGTCAATCGCCACGACTTTTTCCCACTGTTTGGAGTGTATGTCCTGTTGGGGGGAGGGGGAGGGTCTGGCAGCTGTCTTTAGTATTAGCCAAAATTAAATTCCGTTATTATCAAAAAGTTCAGTGGAGTTGGGTGTGGTTTTGGAAGGTCTTACGCAAGGATCGACTGAAAAAATATGACCAGAACTGTGATGTGTGGAATATCCTGTAGCGAACGTGAAGCTCAGAATATGCACTGTCACCCAGGCATATTGGGTCCTGCTTATCAGATGACAGGGATCCAGTGGAAATTGTTATTTGGTCTGTGATCCTGTATACCTAATTTGGTATTCTTTCTGTGGGGGACATTGTAAAAGGTTTTTGACAAAACCAAAATCCTTACGGCATAAACTTGTTTACGTTACGGCTTAACTGTTAGCAGGTCATGATGGACTGTATTAGTTTGTATCCACACATCGTTTGCTCTGTAACCCGTTGTAAGTCGTAAGAATGCGAACGTCAAAGTGCTTCATGACATGCTTCTTTATTTTCATTCAAAAAAGTTTAGAAATATTTGATGTGAGAGATCTGGGGCGTTAGTTTCTCGTTTATGCACTGCCTTGTGAAGGGGGGTGATATTTGCGCAAAGCTGGTTTTTTAGGTGGAATGCTTGGTGGCTAGTCAATTAGTAGTTTTCTGTATGCTGTCAGTCAACATGGCCAAGTGGTGGGAATTATAATGCAAGATAATATGGGCCATGTCCGGGTGCATTGACGTCTTCATGTGTGAAAATTATCGAAATATGTGAGGTAAGTTTGTGGGTATTCGAAAAGTCTTGTTTTTCATGGCGTCGACTGTTTAGATTCTTGGAGAACTAAGGAAGTGTATATCAGATAAAGCATTAAGGTATTTCCTGTGTTATGTGTTTTTCCATGATCTGACTGGTTTGTTTAAGATTGACTCTGTTAGAAATAAAGGCCGTTTGAGTAGGGATCTGTTTGTTTTTGCTGTAATCTCGTGATGTTCACATGGTTGTTTTTTCTATGTTACCTACTAGAAGAGGAAACAGTTTTTTCCCTTATCTGTTTGGTCCACTCGTGTCTGCTTCAACGTTGAGCAGACCCGTTAACCTTGGTACCTGTTTAATGCTTAGAATAGATCCACCAGAAATGTGAACTGTGGCGCCATAGGAACGTGTTATCTTTGTGCTTGGTGCTGGAGTGAGTACTGTTTGCGAGAGTGAAGGGGTACGAGTGGGGAAATGAAGTGAGGGGTCCGAAAGTCAGGGACAGGCCAAGAGAAGGTGACATGGAGTTCAGTGATATGCATGAAAGTTTTGAATGTTGGGTTTTACGTTGGGTGGAGGGAGTTTTGTGCTTGGTGTGTGGAAAAAACGTCTTGAAAAGAAGGGTTGTTTATTTTATGTGAATGGAGTGTGTTTGAGGAACTGGATAGCTGTGAGGGAAATATGCGAAAAATAATGTGTATGTGTTTATGGTGTTTTTAATATAGAGAAATTGAATGTTAAACCTTAGGATCATAGATGTCTTATATTGCCGGCGTACAAGTCGATCTACGGCACAATATTCCGTTGGGTGTATTTCACATTTATGCCTATTTTCGTCGGATACGACGAACGACTCCTAAAGATAAAAGGTATCGCTTCCAACCTGTTTTTTTAGAAAGATAAATATCTCATTATCAATTCAGGACAGTTGTTTCCTTCTAAACCCAGCCTAACCTGACTACGCTAGGCGACTATCTAAATATGAGTTTTCAGTAGGCCCTTTAATTTTGGTGGGCCTGCGAAAGTTGTGAGTAGTAATATAACGACTGCTAGACAAGCATTTTCACGTGTTTACCTTCCGTAGTGCTCGATACTCTCCCTACGTCTACCCCTTATTCCAATTGGCCCTAACAAAGGCTCCCCTCCTTTCCTCGTGAAACGTCCCCCACTTCCTTCACCACTTATTACCTTCCATCCCTCCACCCATCTCTGTCCCCGTACCCTCCACCTCCCTTTCCACATTTCCCTTTTATCTTAAAGCTTCCTTCCGCTCCCGTTCTCCGCCTCCCGATTCCTTGTCCCCTTCCCCTCCTACGTTCCTTCTTAACTCCCCCCTCGGATACTGTGTAAATGTAAATGTGCATACACTGACGATCTACAATTTCAATGCAGTGACTAGCTTCGAAGAATGAAAATTATAATGAGGCCCATGTGTGTGTTCTTCCGAATTTTATATGTTCTCAGTTATCACCCCCATTGTTACAGTACGCAGTAATACCTCAAATTTAAGCTGCGCGCGCGCCGCGTGTGTGTGTGTGGTGTGTGTGTGTGTGTGTGTGTGTGTGTGTGTGTGTGTGTGTGTGTGTGGGGTGTGTGGTATGTTGTGTTTGTGTGTTAGTGTGTGTGTGGTTTTTGGGGGGGCGTGCGCGTGTGTGCGTGTGTTGCGGGCGCGGCGAGTACGAGAACAGAAATTTATTTACTTCTTTGCCACCGACAAAGCAGTCACCTTTTAAAGGAGCACTATTAATGACATCTAACACGTTATTCTTGAAAAATCTCTTCATTGTTGACTTTTTAGTGGATCTTTAGATAAAAATAAATGATCTGGAACACTCATGGGGATGTTTATCAGCATCATTCTTGCTACAATTAAAGTTATGCAAACATTAGCGAGGCCAAAATGGAGAACAGAATCTCACAGAAAATGACATTATCACACTACGTCCCGATTCAACCTCCAGGTTCTTCACCGCCCACCATCTCTCCTCGTCTCTAGTAAGTGGACACGCTTCCTTTTAAGTGTCAGCTCCCTTGTTACACCAGACGACTCTTTTAGGTATTGTGTGTGTGAGAATTCCGAAGATTTTCGAACCGGGAGTAAAGGCAAGAAGATCATTAGATAATAAATCATTGGGATAAGAAAAAATCTAGATAAGCATGATAATGTGACATGATGACGATTAGGTCTATAGATAAAGATATATGAATAAGAACATAAATGTAAGAAGGGGAAGGGAGAGAAACGAGAAAGAGAACAGAGCGAGACGAAGACAGTGAGAGAAAGATAAGAGACAGGGTTGGGATAAGAAATGAATAAGCCATATTCTACATTACTTTTTTCATCTGTCACTTTTGATATTATTCAAATTTTAAGTATTGTAAAACTATCTGGTGGATACTGACTCCCGTATCCTGGAATTCCATCCATGCCTCTTTCCAATAGCTACAGTAATATAAAAAGGTTTTTATACGCTCCACCTTACCATTGGAGAAAAACAAGGAGAGAGGGAACAGAGAGAGAGGGGCGGGGGGGGGGGGTAAAAGGAAGAGATTATGGGAAGAAAGACCGGTAAAACCAAATACATATCACCAGAGGTCTGGCATATTTAGAACGCTAAGTTCAATATTTGAGCCGCCGTGGTCACAGCATGATAATTGTGTTTTCATGTTGTGATGCTCTGGAGTGAGTACGTGGTAAAGGGTCCTCAGTTTTCCTTTCCACGGAGAGTGCGGGTTTTACCTTTTAGGTAATCATTCTCTCTATTATCCGGGCCTTAGGACCAGCACGGATGGGCTGGCCCTGTGGTTGTGTTGCCACCCAGTGGGCATAAATAGGCAATAGAGGTGAGTTCTCTTGCCCAAGGAACTTCATCGTATCTAGGTTCATTTACCTAAAATTATGTTTAAATCTAGCGTGCGTGCTTATTACGAGCGCGGGCGATGCGTGTCTATATATTTTAATAATGTTACATCAAATAGTAGAGTGTTATCACAACATTGTCCACAAACAATATGTGTTTTGCACAGTACAAACGTCCATGATGATAATGTTGAGAGCGATGCAGGCAGGTTTCGTGTTGCAACGTAATCGATACCTAGATTGCTCATGTAATTGAATATGTAGTGGTCTTTTTCCCTAAAGGATTGAAAAAGTGAAAATTAAGATCATGTGTACGACAAGTTTTTGTATATAATATTTTGCTTATTGTCCCGCATTTGAATTTTAAATTCATCATCTTTTTTTATATTGTGTTCGTTGGGATGTTTTGTGTGTGTTGAGTGCCTATTAAATCAGGGACATAGGGTCGTATGCATTTTTTTTTTTTAAGTTGCACACTGTTCATCATCCAACATACTGTTATTTGCCTTTATATAAATCATAATATCGGTGTCTTATGCCATAATCTTTGTTCACCATATCCACGCAAAGTAATGTCAAATCGTTGCATACATCCAATTTAATTTTCTTAAAAGTTGTATATTACGTCTATGAAAAGGCACCATTCGCCTTATGGCCCTATTTTACTAGTGACTCTTACTCCTGGTGCACTATTACCACAGCTGACTGCCTCATCTACACTCCGACCCGTTCCAAATCGCGTTTATGGCGATTATGAGACATATCCGGCCGGAAGATGTCCACGTGAAAGCGTAGGATGCTTCATCAAAGATTATTATCGAGATGGAGAGTGAGTAAACTGGCGAGGGAAAATTGCTTCACACAGAATATTAGATATGATGTCCAAAATTAAATAGGCGTTGTTTCCCATTCTAGGTAGTGGAAGGATATTAGGTTGTTATTATTGATACACATGTATAAAATGTTTGTGTGTGTGTGTGGTGTGAGTGTGTATGTGTGTGTGTTGTGGTGTGTGTGTGGTGTGTGTGTGTGTGTGTGTGTGCGTGTGGGGGGGTGTGTATGTTGTGTGTGTGTGTGTGTGTGTGTGTGTGTGTGGTTGTGTGTGTGCTTGAAGTTGTGTGTGTGCGTGTGTGGTTGTGTGTGTGTGTGTGT
>NC_051387.1:38816010-38818510 GCF_015228065.2 Penaeus monodon
TGTGTGTGTGTGTGTGTGTGTGTGTGTGTGTGTGTGTGTGTGTGTGTGTGTGTGTGTGTGTTTCCCTATTTGTTGGCAACATATAACCTGTTCAATGTAGTGTATCTTACACTGTTTTCTTGGAAACAAAAAGCATTATGTAATCACTGAAATGGGAAGAATATAAGGAAATTCACACACACACACACACACACACACACACAGACAGAAGAGAGAGAGAGAGAGAGAGAGAGAGAGAGAGAGAGAGAGAAGGAGAGGAGAGAGAGAGAGAGAGAGAGAGAGAAAGAGAGAGAGGAGAGAGAGAGAGAGAGAGAGAGAGAGAGAGAGAGAGAGAGAGAGAGAGAGAGAGAGAGAGAGAGAGAGAGAGAGAGAGGCATATTCAAAGCAGATGAAAGGTAATCACCGTCTCAGCTTTAGCACATAAGTACCTAGTAATCTTTTCTGATAGGTAACCATTTCACGGTTGAGGGAGCATGGGGAGGGTTTGTCGTGAGACACGCCAGCATTTGATTTGATTTTGTTTTATCTTATTTTATTTTATTTTAAATTTATTTATTTATTTATTTATTTATTTATTGTGATTTTGACAACTATTACCTTTTAGAAAAGTTAAAATTTTCGATTGTTGTGTTTCATTGTCGAGTTGAGTCGGGATGGGAAGGGTGACACCATGAGTTATTGCTGGGGGAGCGTGTGGTGGAGGGATACCAGAGTACTGGTATGATGGAGGGATGGCAGAGTGATGACCAGAACATGTCCCATTTCCTTTTTTACCTCCGAGGTCTCACTGCAGAAATTCGATTATCGAAAAAAAAAAAAAAAAAAAAAAAAATAAAAAAAAAATAAAATATATATATATATATATATATATATACATATATAATATATATATAATATAATATATATATATATAATATATATATATAGACATTTTATTCCTTTACAATTGATGTAATCGATAACACATATTAGGGAGGGATGGTGGATAGGGACTAATAACATAGAGGTGACGAATTCAGAGCCAGTTAGGTAAGGATATCGGTAACAATTACACATTCGGGATTGCCTTCAAATAAATTACATTAGCCTTAATTTTTTGGGTCTGGAGGATGGAGGTGAGGAGGTTAGATGATTGTTAAGAATGACAACCATATCAAATTAGTACAAATGGAAGTCCGCAGAAATTCAAAGAAAATTAAACAAATATCTTTTAAAGTATATTTTGATGCAGGTCACCATTAGCTTTTACCTATCTACAGCATTCATCACTCCTGTTAGGCAGTGATTGCTCTTGTCACTGACCTGTCGCAAATCTCATTAAATGGCTCGTAAATTTGATAATCAGTGCTGGTAAAAATATCACTGGCAAACAAGAGTCACTATTTATGACTTTTCATGTTCATGATATTCGTTTCTGGCATTAATTATGATAAATCAGAGAGGATGAGTTAAAGCGAGGGGAAGAAGTGGGAGAGAGATATCGAGGGTATTTGCCCAAAAAGCGTACCTTTCACAGATAGGCTTAATTTATCTAGCCTTACAAGGACTCCCCATCGGTAGCCCAAGATTCCAAAGAGTCATTACTCGCCGTATTTTCCGGGAATCTGGCAAATTGGTTGTAATTCCACACTGAAATCCTTTAGAACACAGGATCCGCGTTCTTTTAGAATGGATGAAAGACGTGGCCTGCTCGTGGCTTATTATGGAAGATTTAGCGAGCGAGAATGCCATTCATGGATCTTTAGGCTTTAGGCTTGAAAACCTGGAAAGTTTTCAAACCAATGAAACTTTTGTTGACCTGAAAGTCATGTCAACTAATAGAGAAAGTAAATATGACTTGAGATCTGCAGTGAACATTTTTGAAACTAAAATTGCAAGAGTGAGAGAGAGAGAGAGATATAGAGATTCTCTTTCTGCCATTGTTTTTCTTTCTTTATTTATTTCTCTCTTCCCCTTTCTTTTCATTTCATTCTCGTGAAAACACGAATAAGAAACGACATGGCACCCTCTTGTACTCTACACTTATTACAAATAGTTGCAAATGCTAGACCTCTCACACCTCGCCGTAGACTTCTTTGTAGCTCACATACATGCAGTACGCACATTTTCCCTTTGAAAATATCAACATCCTATATCAGTGATTAAACTTCTTATATGGAAAATCTGCTAGACAATGTTGGTTTCACTGAAAAACCGGGGTTGGTCTCTACCCAAGACCTCCATTCACATTTGGACTGGCCTTTATTCCCTCTAGATGTTCCTCTCTCAAGAAGATTGACCCAACTATCACTTGCGTTTACCGAGTTCACATATCCCTACAGCATGTGTGTGTTAGCCATGTTCGCTATTAATATATGTGTATTGTGTGTGTTTGCTATGTGTGTGTTGGTGTGTATGTGTGTGGTGTGTGTGTGTATCCAGTTGAGTATGTTTGGGTGTGTGTGTGATCGTGTTGTTTGTATGTGTTTGTGTGTGTAGTTGTATATTGTTGTGTAGTATT
>NC_051387.1:38823510-38826010 GCF_015228065.2 Penaeus monodon
CCGCAGCCTATCACACCGATGTTTCAATCCTACCTGACAAAAGAAATGCAGTATGTTCTTATGAATGGGAAATCTTCAAATCTTCCAGGCAAAATGGGCTACCTCAAGGGTTTATCCTCAGCCACTGTTTTTCATTTATATATTAATGATATGTTTAGAGCATTCTCCACCCAACGCATCATCTTATTTGCAGATGGCTGCGCCATATACATCTCTGAAAGAATCTAATCTAATCAGTAGAATGAACAAAGAACTTGTGACCATTAACAACTGGCTAATTTCAAACAAACTGACCATTAACACCGACAAATTATAATTTATCATATTCAACATACATAAAACAATCTCCTATCCGATTATGTAGATTATCATTAACAGCCATAGTACAGGAGAATTAGAACAAACCAAATTCTTGTGAGTTATTGTGAATAAACCCTACTCTGGCATACCCATATTCATTATGTACGAAGCAAAATAGATACAATTTGTGGACTACTTTGACTCACAGACACTTAACACAGGAACAATATTATCAATCTACTATATTGGAGGACCCAGCAACACATCACTAAACCCTCTCACAGTCATACAAAAGAAAATAATCAGAGCAATAAGTTGGGTTAAATCCACAGATCATACCAATATCTATTTATCAGTTTTAAACAAATCAAATATAAAGATAGTCTGAACAGCTTCAAATCCTACTTAATTCTACCCTGTAGAACTATAAGAAATTTGATTATAAATATCTTTTTACACTGTCTCATATATAATGTTTGTTATTGCATTATGACACGTATGTACATCTAAATGTACTCTATTTTCTCTTTTTCTTTAACTGTATTAGATAATTAAGTCCGATTTGATTGTACCTTTGCCATTATTTACTTTCATGTAATCTAAATTTAAGTACTATTGATTTTTTTTTTCATCCATTTCCCCTTTGTAATTATCATACTTCCTCAGATTGCACCTATTGTAAGCATTTCTGTTGTGTTTTTATTTATTAGATATTAATTCCGTCTTTTCAAATGTTGATTATGTATTCACTGTTCATATAACCCTTCTTAAACTTTGTTTGTTATAATTATGTAACGTTTTGTTTTAAGGTTTATATAACAGGCGGCGGAAGCGGGGGGGGGGGGGGGGCGCCAGAGGGGCGAGCGCCCCCCGCCCCCCCAAATGAAAACTGGAGGGGCGAGAGTATATCTCCGCCTCCCCCCCCCCCCCAGAAATTGCTGAAAATTTTGTGCTTTACATTTGGTTTTACACGTTCACAAAGACTAATAAAAATATGCTATAATTATAGCATATCTCATTTTACAAGAATGGGTACCACTCTTACAGTAGACATTTTGGTTTCCATGAACTTGATTTATTATAGGTATAGTGGAGTATAGTATAGTAAAGGACAGACTTTCCTGGGCTCATGAACGCCTGCCTAACTAATGGAGTTCGAATGGACATGTTATCTATTTTAAGCAAATCGCCCCATCCCCACCCCACCACAACAAAACACAGTTAACACACATATAAATTGTGGAAGCCACATGGATATATTACTTCTGGGTATTATTTATTTAACGCAGAACTGAATACACTGATGTGCTAAGTATATAATTATGTGAGAACTGTGTCATGCGCATGTTATTGTGTGAAAGGCTGCATTACTTCAAAAGCCGAAAAGTTTAGTTTTTAAATTACACAGTTTATTGTTTTGATTATTTGTTTATTGGTATATTCATAGGTACAGACCTACAGTATCAGTATCAGAACATATATAGGGAAATAATAGTAATGAAAACCTATAAGTCATGTTCCAGGCACGTCTTGGATGAAAAACATTTAAACACAGATAAAATCACCAATAAAGAGGCAGAGGAAGTTTATATCCCCTATAAAATGACAAAATATTGTATAACATTATCAAACTTGTTTGTTCTACTTCCTGGAAAGTAATCTGCCTGGAACTATCATTCTCAGATAACATGTTAACCGGCTTTGTTGGTAGTAGATTTATTAGATAAGAGGATGCGATTGTTGATCGGGTCACGTTAATCGGTTAATATGAAAGTAGTTATTGTATTTTCGCTATGGGCAACAAAGGCAATTCACAGCTCAGTACTACTAGAACTACTGGTAGCTATTCCTCTGCCCGGAAACGAAATAGCCAACCAATGTATGGAATAAATCGATAATAAACATTGATAATTAAACAACCAATAAGATTAACTCAAGCTAATCATATAAGCTTATACGGGTTGAGATTGTGAAATATTCAAATATTTGAGTGAAAAGAATTGATAACAATTGAGATACACTCTGTACTGTTCAAGTTTCTAGTGTATACCGTCATACATTGATTTTAATAAACATTAACATCTTTGAATGCAAGTTCGACACATAGTTTCGCATTTGCTTTTTTAGAATAATAGTTTGTAGTTTCTAAAAACTAAAAACCGCGGAATTGACTTTCGCAGTCTACATCTGTAAAGGACTC